>NW_027555958.1:328506603-328640495 GCF_003287225.1 Phascolarctos cinereus | reverse complement strand
CTCTTGGGGGCAGCTACCTCAGTCCCCCCTCAGGGGACACTAGCAGTTGGGCCAGTGGAGGAATTGGTCTGGAAAGGTGGCCTCGGAGAGAACATGTGCTGACTGTCAGTAAGAGGTGAGGATGGTCTCTCCCAACCCAGGGTCCCATCCCTGATCCCCTCTCCTTTTTCTGTTGCCCTCCCTTTTCTCTTTGTCCTCACTATTCCTTCCTTTTACCAGAAACCTGATTTACCCCTTCTTAGGTTTCTCTGAAGTAGTGGTTAACCCCCGATTGTGGGCATTCCTCTGAGGTGGAGGGCACCTTCCATAGCCATTTCCAGGTGAGGGGGCACATACTGTCCTGAACTTTTCTATTCCATAACCAACACGTACACAATCATATGCCTACAGGAGGAACACTTCAGTGGATGAAAACTATGAGTGGGACTCTGAGCTTCCAGGGGACTTGGAACTGGTCGAATCACTGCAGCTGGGGCAGAGAGGTGGTGGCCCCCGGGGCCAGCCTGAACTGAAACTAGGTGTGTGAGATGCCAGGGCAGAGGATCAGGTCCCAGCCTCTTCATCCTTCCCAGCTCAGGCTCCTGGGCATCCGTCTGCTCCATGACTTTCTCTTCCTGCCTCTTCAGCCCTGGATTCAGCTTGGGGCATGCTTGTTCTCTACTCTCAGCCAAAGTTTAGTTTGCAGTTGGACCCCTAGTCTCTCTGTTTTGGGATAATAGGATATTCTCTGTCTTACTCTCACAAGGGAGACTGGCTTAGGCACTCACTCTCTCTTCCATGTCCCTCCCTCAGCTTGTCCCCTGAAGCTTTTATGTCCTCTAAATCTGTTGCTTAAAAACCCTTCCATCTCTCACTCCTCTGCTTCATGCTCTCAAAGACTCCAAGGGACCAGAGGAGTGCACATGGGGCGCTGGCCACCCTCCTGGGCCAGAGGAACGCTGTGCTGCCCTTCGTGAGGAATTCTTGGCCTTCCAACGTCGCCGTGATGCTACCCGGGAACGACTGCCTGCTTACCGAGACCGCATCAGTCACCCTGAGCAAGCCACATTGCTATGAATGCTCAGTGGTGAGGGGACAAGGACTTATGGGCAGGGCTGAGCAGGGCCACCTGCAGGGGTACTGGGGGCATTGATAATACCCCCCCAGCTGGTTCCTAGGCACAGACACTGGCTGGGTGGGGGGAAAGATGTGGGTGACACTATCTCCCTTAGGTTGAATTGGGTTTCCCCAGAAGGGCCTCTCCTTCCTCCAGGGCAGAGAGGGAGGAGATAGGTACAGAGATCTCAGGGTCTGCCCTTGCCCCTTCTGTGTGAGTGAGGCATGGGGAAAGTTTTTACAGGCAATTAAAGAGAGACTGAGAATACTTTACTTGTGTGTTGTGCCTGGCTTTGAAGCTGAAGGAGAGGTGGGGAAGGGTATAGGATCATGAATGGCAGGGATGGGAATCCCCCAAGGTGGAACAAGAGTTCCTCTCCGGCAAGGGGCCAGAACCAAAGCTTCGCTGGCAGGGTGATCCCTGAAGGAACTTATGTCCCAGCAACTGCTGTCTCTTTCACTTTCAGCTCCAGCCCTAAGAAGGCTGAGGCCCTTCCAAGTCCCCTCTGAGGAGACTTCCTTGCCACAACCCACCTTCCTCCATCCTGCAAATGTGCTAAGGAGTAAGAACTGAGATGAAAAAAAGTAGTGATGGAAAGTGAGAGAGGAGAGTCAGCCCTGAGCTCCCAGAAGCCAACCCTACCCTTGCCTCTGGGGCCCCAGGGAGGAGAGAGTGACCTCACTCTGTACCACCTGTCCAGGCTTGAAGAAGGTGGCAGGGCAGGGCAGGCCAAGCAAACAGAATAGGATTGCCTCCTTGGCCTGAAGAGCCAGGAGTTGGGGTAATGCAGAAATAAAATCAACAAGCATTTATTAAGCACTTAGCAAGTACCGGACATTGTGCTAAAAGGCTTGGAGTACAAAGGCAAAAACAGCCCCTGTCTTCAAGGAGCTCACAGTCTAATAATAGGAGAGATTACATCAAGATAACCATGTGCAAACAAGATATATACAGGATAAATTGGAGAGAACCTTGGAAGGAAGGCACTAATATTAAGGGGAATGGGGAAAAAAGCCTTTTGCAGAAGGGTTCACACTAACTTTGAAATCAAAGGCCCTGGACTTCAGTCTTGACTGCCATTACCTTGAGCAATTCACTTCTCTGATTTCAATGACCTCCTCTGTTGTCTGGACTAGATTTCTAAGGTTCCTTACCATTTCAAAGTCCATGATTTTATGATCCTCTTCCCAATCAGACCTTATTTCTATTCCCATTGGGCATAATGGAGAGAGAAGAGGAAGAGAGAGTTGTCTTGCAGTGTGCCTCAGTTTCCCCATCTATTCTACTTATCGATATGAATGCATAAGGGGTGGCAGGACTTGTCATATCCAGTATTTAAGCACTCAACTCCGAAGCTTCCCAGTTATCCTCAAATCTTTGGGGATGCTAACGGAATCTGAAGCGGGTACCTCCCAGGAGCCCTACAACTCCCCATAGCTCCCCCTGCGTTCTCTGCCCTGTGCCTTTAAATCCTCGCCCATCGTCCCGCCCCAGGCCCGCCCCTTGGCCGAGGCGGGATCTGCCTGAAAACCCCCGCCTCGGGAAGCCCAGTGCCACTCACTGCGCGCCGCGCCCCAGCCCGCTCAGCTCTCCATCCACTGCCTTGTGGTAAAGGTGAGCGCGGAGGGCAGGGAGGAGGGAGGGCAGAACTGGGCAGCATGGGCAGCCTCGGGTGGCTGCTCCGTGGGTCACTGAGAGCAGGGCTCAGGGTCCGCTCCGTGCCCCGTGCCGCCCCGCCCGTCTCCTGGATTGACTCTGCGCTAGGCTAGATGCAGGTGGGGCAGGGGCGGCGGCCCTTGCCCTGTGCACTGCGCTTGGGCTTCGCCGGTCCTGGGAACTTGGGGTCCGTGCCCCCCTCCCCGGGCAACAGGAGAGACCTGGGCGAAGCTCTGGCCGCGACTTTGAGAAGAGAGTAGGGGAAAGGTGAGGGGCTGGTACGGGAAGGGATCCGGTGTAAGTACTGGTGACTCGCCCTAGCCTGCCTATTAATGCCCTCGTTGAGACTGCCCCCTGGGGCTTTCCTTGACCTCAGGCACTTAGGTTTTCTCCTGATGCATTTCTCACTTTTATATTCGTGGCACACGTGTGGAGTGCTGTCCTCCGTTCTCCAAACTCTTGGCTGACTTTCTTCTTGCCAACTTTTCTCTGGAGCCTGGCACTGCCTGATTTCGGGCCTCCCAACAGGAACGTCCCAGTGCCTGGGCTCCGTTCCCCAGAGGCACTGGGTTAGGATTAGGTTAGTACCTGGGTTGCCTCAGTAACCTTATTGTTTCTTCGTATTAAGAGCAGGGCCAGCACTTTGATCCCATCCCTCCAGTGTTATTGGGGAATGCGGGGGGGGGGGTGTTCCTTCCAAACTGAGGAGCCCCGGCTGCAGCCTGACTTGTCTGGCTCCCGTGGCCTTGGATTGGGGGGGAGGGGGTCTGACCCTTTCCCACCCCCCGTGCCCCCTGCTGCTGGGAAAGCCTCTGGCCGTATCTGTTGAGCGGGCTGGCTGCCCAGACCACTGCGTCACCCTGGCGGCGGGTGAGTCATCTCTCAGTAACGGCCAGGGTGTGGTTGGGGGGGGGGGAGGAGAAGGTAAGGATTAGGGAAGGCTAGGGGCCGGACGTACTAGGCAATATCGAGATTAGCACTCCGCCAATAGAGATGGGAATGGAAGAGTACGGAGGCTAACAACAGATCCTTTGGCTAGGGGCCACTGATTTAGATTTGGGATTGGGGTTGGAATGAAGCTGGATGTGAGTATCTTAGTCTGAGAGTCTGAAATAGTTCCCTTCTCCCTATTCGTACTCCCTATCTGGAGAAGTACCCATCCAGAAATTGGACTAGGGGTGCACCGTGCATTGCCTGTCACACAACAGGTACACAACACATAAACGCATCTTGATTCTTTGATTTACTGGTTCCTAGCTGGAAACGGTAGTGGTGTGTGTAGGATTTGTATGTAGGAGGAGCATTATGGATTTTCCCTCCCAACTCCATTGTACGCACAGCCTAGTTTCCCATTCCTGTCTTCTGATGAATGGGAAGGGGGTGGAGATGTTGGGGTGGAGCAAAACCTGGAGGGCCCTCTGGACCCCAGAACCTACAAGTCCTCTTTGTCTTCCTTCCCCCTTGCTCCCATCCTGCCTCTGCCTTCCTGTTCCCTCAGGGCTAAATCCTGACCTCATTTATTCCTCTGGGAATTTTCTTTTGTACATATTGCTACTAGCCCTGAACTAGCTCCCACTCCCAGAAGAACCTGAGTCCTAGTATTCTTTCCCACAGCTGACTGGCCTGGGGACCCTGCTTGTTCTAAGGTGACCCGAGCTAATAAATGCTTCCCAAGGTGGTGTTGCCACCTCTTCCAGACTGTTCTCAGAGCCTTGTTACTCTTTCTCTGTCTGGGAAGAATTGTCTTTGTGCCCTGCCTGGCGCCCCTACCTAGCCCCTTGTACTATGTTTAGTATACAAAACCCATAGCAACAGCCCCCGCCTGACCTCCTCTTGCCCCCCCTTCCTACTCCACCCCAGCACACCCTCCTCCCGCCCAGGCCTTGTGGCTTCCTGTTTGTGTATCTCTAGCTTTCTCCACTGGGGGCAGGGGGGCTGCCCCATGGGGGACACTGTAATCAGACCCATACTGCCTTCCCATCTCCCCTCCTTCTTCCTGCTCCTGTTATCCCCTCACTCTGGAGCACATTCCCACTCCTTCCTTCTGTGGTCCCTTTCAGCTTGGTCTGGGAAATTGACTCACCCTTCGTCCTCCATGGTCCTCAGTGTGGCTTTTCCTCTTCCCCTGGTATTAAGATTGGGGCTGAGGCATGAGAGAACAGCATAGGCCCGTGACTTATTCTGAAGCTGGGCTTGAATTTGGTAATTTGAGGGTAACAGGGGTGTCGCTATTTCCTATTCCTCCAGCTCTTAGTAACTTGGAGGGTAGAGTCAGGTTCTTGTCAGCCTTCCTGGGGTAGACTTGAGGTCCTGCCTTTTTCCCCTTACCTCCCACTCCTTTACACTCTCCCTCCTTGTGCAGCTGTGAGTAGTTCTAGTGTCCAGATCTTGTCCCTCTCCTTTCCTCCTAACTGCCCTTCCATATTCCTGAGCTATCCAGCTGCTGGCTTTCCATGTCTACTCTGGTTTAGGCATCTCTGAGGACCCCACACTGACTTTCTAATTCAGCATGTCCTCCCCTCTGGGCAGAAACCCACTCTTTTCCCATCCAGGGTAGGAGGGACAGTCCAAGGGGTTTGCTGCCAGGGTGGGCCTCTTCACCCTTAACAGCCCAGCCAGAGCTTGTCAGCTCACGCCTGTGATACCTCTTTCCTCCATTCAGCCAGGATGGAGAAGGGAGGAAGAACAGCTGTTGGCCAGGATGGTTCCTTCCCAGGGCTCCTCCCTGCTGCTCTGGCACCATAGAGTGGCTGGGGCTCCAGAATCTAGCAGACACTGCAGCTGGAGCCCCCATCCCTTGCCAGCTGTGGCCCAGGCCCAGCACAGGGCTGGGGAAGCGGCACCTCTGAATTCCTCCCCTGGGAGCAGTTTGGTACTGAAGTTCGAAGTTCGGTGCCTAGTTCAGCCTCAGGAGGATAAAAGGATTTGCCTATCTGGGCATTACTTTCCCTTCTTTCTCCACCCCCTGTACTTGAGTTAATTATTCTCTTACCTGACTCTTCCCTCAGGCTGTGCACTGGTGATCCCTAGGCCAGTTAGCACTGAACAGGACCCTGATCTGAGGACCAGGCATGCAAAACTGAGTTGATTCTAGGAGATGTAGCTCAGAACGTGGCTTGGGAGAAGTGGGGGCTTACATCTCTTCAAAAGGGATCCACCTTAGAACTTTCTCCCCCCTTTACCTCCTCTCCTACCTCAAGGAAAGGTTGGGAAGCATGATGAAGTTTGGAAGAGAAAAGCAGAACTTGGTCTCCTTCAAACTTTGCCCCCCAAAGACTTGACCAGATTCCTCAGCTCTGTCTCCTTTCCCAGCCTCTCTGCTCTTAAAGTTGATGAGGAGATCAGGTTAGAGCCCAGCCTAGAAGTTATCCATTCTCCTTACTGTTCTTACTGTCTTGGCTTTCTCCTTGGGGAAAAGAGTAATGTGTATTGGGGGTAGGGAAGATGCTTGTTAATGAAGTTAAAAATAGTTGATTTGGGAACCTTCTAAGCAGGAAGTAAACTGTGAAACTTGATAAGTTGGGATAGGAAGGAGGATTTAGATATTGAAAAGAGGCTGAACCACTGTTTCTCCAGGCAGAGAAGTCTGGGGCTCTCTCTGGGGCTTGGATCTACCCTTCCAACCTCCTTACCACACTCATTTCTCAAGGGAGAGGAAGCTGTAAGGGGTATGTGTCCTGGTTACCTTATGTGGCTATAATGAATTCAGAACCCTCAATTGGATCCCTCTAAGGAAAGCTGGAGTAGGAGGTTGGGGGTAGTAGATCAGGATGGTTGCTCACCTCTGAGGCTTGGTCTACGGGCTTTTGGAGCCAGTGCAATAAAGGAGGCAATTTCTTGGCACCCATTTGTCCCCTCACCTGGATACTGGCAGCTGCCCTGGCAAGGAATGCCCCTTGTAATCAGAGAGTACGGGTAAGGAATCTGCAGCCTTGAGGCCACATGTGTCCCACATGGGGATAGAGGATTCTGGAGGAGAGAGTGGGAATGGGATGGAGATTGAACAAGTTTCCATATGGGGCAATAGGGTTGTACTGGGCCTGCCTAGACGGGTATATGGGCACTGGGCCAAGGCAGGGGGTGGGAGGATGAGGATAAGCAGCCCCTTGGCACAAGCTCAAGCTAGCAGACAGGAAACCATCCAACCACTTTCCCTTCTATCCCTTTGACTCATGCCTCTTCCCACCTCCAATCCCTTGATATCCTTCCCATCCAGTTAAGGGAAACTACCCTCACCTGGATTCTGTAGAAGCATGCCATTCTATAGTCCCTAGAAAGGAGGAATGAGAGACCATTCCCCTCCTATAAATCAACTGTCTGCCAGCCTTGAGCAGGTCAAGTGTAAACTGTCCCTGGTTCTATTCCCTCTACTTGGACAACCCTCTAGAACATCTAGCTGTCCTCACCACTCATCTAAATGCTTACCTATTTTTCCAGGCCAGGCCCAAGTCCTTCATGCTCCACGATGACTCTTTACTACCCTAACCCCATTCCGTATCTTCTGAATGCCAACAGCCAGTAAGAGTCAGTGCCGCACAACTGAACCTGAATTACAGTTTGTTGTAACTGTTTCATGTGTATGGGCTCTTGTCTCTCTAGTGTTTCATACACTCTTTCAATAGAATGTATGCTCCTTAAGGGCCGGGCCTATTTTGTTTTTGTCTTTATTTTCCTAGCAGCTTGCCTCGTGCTAATAAATGCCAGTCGAATGCTTGAATGAACCAATTCTTCAAGGCTCGGTTTTCTCTTACATTGTCCACAGGGTCATCTCTCAAGAACCATTTAATGGCTGACTCTACCCAAGTCCCTTTTCCCAGTCATACAAATCAGGCCCCACTATCTTTGCTCCCTACTTTCTTGTTCCCAGTCCTTTCCCCCAACACAGAGAAAAGGGAAGCAGAGATCTGGGTTAAGATGAGTAGAGCCAATTACTGTTCGTTCAATTAATTTGCCCACAGTGCCTCACCTTTGGGTGAGATGCTGTTAGCCACACACCTTGGAGGATATTACATGGGTGTGGGTTATATCCTCTGCCCTGAAGGGAACAATATAAGCATTTACTACATGGCAAGCACTAGGGATAGAAACCAAAAATGAAAATAGTGCCAGCCCTCAAGGACCTGACATTCTACTGAGACAGAATGTAGAATGGAATTAATTCCAGTCTTAGAATCATCAGCTATGTCTGTGTGACCTTAGGAAAGTCTTTGTTTCCTCTGGGCCTCAGTTTCCTCATATTTCAAGTGAGGAAGTTGAGTTAGATTAGAGCTAGAAGGGTCCCTAGAGAAGAAGGTTCAGTACCTCTTCTTAACTTGAGTACGGGGTGTCTCCTCCCAGATACCTGCATCACTATCTCAGAATGGCCAACAGGGGACCTGCTTATGGACTGAGCCGGGAGGTACAGCAGAAAATTGAGAAGCAGTATGATGCTGACTTGGAGCAGATCCTCATTCAGTGGATTACCACCCAGTGCCGCCGGGATGTCGGGCGGCCCCAGCCTGGGCGAGAGAATTTCCAAAACTGGCTCAAGGATGGCACGGTGAGAGCTGGGTTTCAAGACATGGAATCAGCAGGGAAAGGAGACAAAAGTATAATTTATATTTCTATGGCACCTTATGATTTATAAATTGCTTTAGAAACGGTATCTCACTTGATGCCCAGAAGACATAGAAAGAGTTCAGAAGGGTTCTAGTAATGCACTGAGCATGAAGGGTGAGCTGGGAAGGGAAGGGGCCCAAGTTGGCCAGTTGGGAATTGGCTACCCTGTGGAAGAGGAAGCTGAGAACATGGGTCCTCATTCTTAAGGGTTGTTAGACCCTGCAGAGGGGTTCTACTCTGCTCTTTCCACTGAGCATAGGGTGAGAGTGATCAAATGCTCTAGAAGAAGACTTGTAGAATGCCAGGATGGGAGCTAGAAAGCTGTTGTGTTCTTGGATGGGTGTTAATTAGACAGAAGAAATTCCTGCTCTTCTCAACTGATCTTGGGTAGATTCAACTAGATGGTCCTGTGGAGACTATTGGAGTCTTCCTCAGGGATACAGTCATCATTTCTGTCCTGCCTCCTCCTATTCTGACCCCAGGAGGCAGTTTGAGGCCAAATAAGGCAGGCCAGGAATATTGGTCTGCTCTATCTATCCACTGTGGGATGGATGACCTTTAATGCCAAGCCTTGCCTTCACCCAGGTGCTGTGTGAACTCATCAATGGTCTATACCCTGAAGGCCAGGGCCCAGTAAAGAAGATCCAGGCTTCAGGCATGGCTTTCAAACAGATGGAACAGATTTCTCAGTTCCTGCAGGCGGCAGAGCGCTATGGCATCAATGCCACTGATATCTTCCAAACTGTGGACCTCTGGGAAGGTGAAGCAAAGGCTACATGGCAGGGAGATGGGCTGAGAGCTAGAAGGGGAGGTTGGATGTGGTAGTGGTGATGGGAGGGTTATGGTGGGGTTCTGACATCTCCTTGGGTTTGATTTAGGTCTAATTTAGCTCAGAGGCTGGAGAGGAGCCCAAGAGCAGTTTTTGCTTTTGTTTTGTTTTGTTTTCTGTTTTTTAGTGAGGCAATTGGGGTTAAGTGACTTGCCCAGAGTCACACAGCTAGTAAGTGTCATGTGTCTGAGGCTGGATTTGAACTCAGGTCCTCCTGACTCCAAGGCCAGAGCTCTATCTACTGCACCACCTAGCTGCCCCCTCCAAGAGCAGTTTTGGAGGATGGTGGCTTTGAGATTGGGGGAATGAGGATAAGATTCAGGTTACTGATGGGCAAGGATTTAAAGGGCAGAGTAGCATTTTCAAAGAGAGAGAAGGAAGGGGTCATGATGGGAGGGGATTGGGGAAGAAAAATAAAGGGATTCAATGGGATGGTCTCTCCTTCTTAAGGGTTCTCTAAGGTATCTAGATCTTCAGCCTTCCTTTCTCATTCCTAGGAAAGAATATGGCCTGTGTGCAGCGGACACTGATGAACCTTGGTGGGCTGGCAGTGGCTCGGGGTGACGGGCTCTTCTCTGGAGATCCTAACTGGTTCCCTAAGTAAGTAATGGGACATTCCATCCTCTCCAGAGTGGGTGGGAAAATTCTTGCCCACTTCCCTTCCATAAACGATGGTGGCAGATTTTATTCTGACATCTCTGGACTTCCCCCTTGCCCAGAATTTCCCTTGTGGCTGACCCTTGTCTTTTCTACCACCAGGAAGTCCAAGGAGAATCCCCGAAACTTCACAGATAACCAGCTGCAGGAGGGCAAGAATGTCATCGGGCTACAAATGGGCACCAACCGTGGGGCATCTCAGGCAGGCATGACTGGTTATGGGATGCCACGCCAGATCCTCTGATCACCACTCTTCCTCCCCTCCCTTGAATGGTTAATATATTTCTAGCAGTGACATTCCCAGGAAGCCCTTGGAACTCTCAAGCTCTCTCTGTTCCCAAATCTTCCTTCTCCCCCCCCCCCGCTCCCTACCATTGGTGGCACTGCTTCTCCTGTTGTGCCTACAGGTACTGAGCCAGTGCCCTTTCACCTTGAACTTGCTGTAATACATTCCCCGTCCTCCCAAGTCAGCAAAACTGGACCAACCACCCTATTCTCCCTTCTCCTGGACCAAAACTGGGGGACACCTGACCCCTTCGACATTCCTATTCACTCTCCCACCCTGGCTTGTCTTCTCATTTGGGCATTTGCACCCTCATAGCCATTTTTTAGGCCAGGGTTCAGGGCACTGCCTTGAAAGGAGCTGAATGAACAGGGGACCAATTTCTCTCCCACAAGATTATTCTTCCTGCTCCCCTCACCCCCAGCCTTGCTAGTGTGGGGACTTAATTTATAGGGAGGGGCCTATGGTGGCTGCCGTCCTGGCCACAGCTGGACTTTGAAAGCCACACATCTGGGTAGGCCTCTCCTTGGCAGGGGCCTCTTTTTCCTTTGGTCCCTCCCTTCTTGGCATTCCCTTCTGCCTATTCCCCTCTTTACCCAGTAGCCTGAGACAGGGTGGAGGGGTGGAGGGGATGTCCAGGGAGTTGGGTTGGCCTTGCCTTCTGTTCTCTCCTCCATCCTTCCCCTCTTCCTCAAAAGGCCCACCCAAAGTCTGAGACTTGAGGAATGTGAGTTTGCTGATCTGAATAAAGATTCCCAGTCTTTGTAAGATGTAGCCCGGCTGTGTCTAAGGGAGCTACAATGTAGTTGGGAGGGAGAGGGGTACATGTCAGGGATAAGGCAGGGTCAAGGTAAATGACCCTGGAAGGGGAGGGAATTTTCAGGCCTGTTTCTTCATCTATAAAATGAAGGAACTTTTCTGTACGATTTCTTGAATTTATTTTCATCTTTAACCAAACCCTGTGCTTCTGTGCTCACATTGACACTTTCCCTTAGAGTATCTCCTTACCTTAGAACAAGGGTGGGAATTAACAAGGGCCTACCTCTAAGTTGTCCCTAGGGTAGGAACTGTGGTGAATGAGAGAACATGGATTTGGGACCTCTTCCAACAGTCCTGGACAAACATGTCTGTTTGTCCTTTTCTTCTCCACTAAAATGGAATTGGGAAGGCTGTATTGTTTTCCTCTGGAGACAGTGACCTCTTTCCTGAGTAGGGTCAAATGAACCGTTTCTCTATGCAACCTGCCCCTAACTCAGATGAGCCCTCTCTACACTCCCATAGGCTTGGTACAGCCCTCAACACATGGTCACCCCAGTTCTTAGGAAGAAAACCTTGGTGGGGAAGAATAGTTGAGTCTGGATAAAATATTGAGAGACAACATGATGTAGTATGTAGAATATTGGATTTAGAGTCAGAAAGACCTAGGTTCAAATCTATCTCTGATATTTACTAGCTATGTGACCTTGGATAAATCATTTAAATTCTCTGAGACCTAGTTTTCTCATCTGTCAATTGGGGAAAATAATATCACTTGCCTCCTAGGGTTGCTGGGAAGATTAAATGAAGTAATATGTCTAAAGCACATTGTAAATCATAAAGTGCCATATAAATCTTAAACTATTATTTTTACTCCCTGCTTATGAGGTTGTTGTGAGGCTCAAGTGAAATGACTTGAAAGCACAATACAGCTATCCCTTCCACATTGCAATTTTCCCCAAACTCAGTTTCAGTATATCACGGGGCAGAATAAGAAATTAAACAGGAATTTTTGGGGAGTTTTGTAGAAGCCACAGATGACAAGCAAAGGCCAGCAGATGACACAGAAAAAGTTTAGAAACTCGGAAACACATAAAATGTACGTATAGTATTGTATAATGTCAACCCAGATTTTACAGTAACATGCTGTAAATACCCTATGAAGAAAAATTAAAAATTCAGATGAAGGGAGGGCCAAAAAATTTTACGCAGATTTTTCTAATCACAGGGGTGCTATGCCCCTAACCCGTGATGTGGAAGTAATAACTATATAAATACCAGTGGCTATTGGAGATATAACTGCTTGGGTGAGAGGTGGTACTTAGAACATCTCTGTTGCCTTCCTTCTTGTGTAGGAGAGCCCTAGTCTGCAGCAGACATTAAGTGCCTTCTGTATACAGAATACCATACTCTGGACTGGAGAAATAAGTAACTACATACCCTCATATAGCTTATAATCTAGTTTAGTAGGATAGTGTTAATCACTCATTGTTTGTATGGCGTCTCTTAAGGTTTCCAAAGTGCTTCCTCTTATAACAACCGTTCAAGACAGATATTTAAGTCATACCATATTCCCCCTCCCTCCATTTTATAGATACAGAAACAAGATCAGAGCTAGCTTTAGTGGTAGGATTTGAAACTAAGTCCAGGGCATTCCGTCTTCCCTCTATATGGCTATTTATATATGTCTCTAGGTATGATACATGTAAGTAACTATAATACAAAGTGATGTGATAATAATACCTGAGAAGTGTCAACCAAGTGCTGTACAAGGTTTGAGGAGCAGAAAAATGTAACTTGTTTTGGGGGATCAAAATGGCAGGTGTGGTATGGTGGAAAGAACACTGACTCAAGTGACAGTCCAAGATTCAAATCTTGCCTCTCTCTGTGACCCTTGGGCAAGTCACTTAGTTTCCTCTGTAAAATCGATGATTGGAATAGATGGCCTCTGAAATCCCTTTCAGCACTAGATTTATAAGCCTGTAATTTTTTTTTTTGAGAGAATCAGGGTTAAATGACCTTCCCTGGCTAATAAGTGTCTGAGGTTAGATTTGAACTCAGGTCCTCCTGACTCCAGCCTGGAGCTGTAAACTTTTGAAATAAACCTTAAAAGTCAGATAATAGGTAGAGATAGGGTGGAAGAGAGGGACATTTCATATATAGAACCTCAGTTTCTTTATAAACTTTAAACCAAGGTTCTTAATTTTTGTGTCATGGACCTCTTTGGAAGTCTGGTGATACCTGCGGACCCCTTCTCGGAATAAATTTTTAAATGTACAGAATAGAATATGTAGGATGACAAAGGGAAACAACTATATTGAAATATAATTATAAAATTTTTTAAAGTTCATGAATCCAAAGATTAGAACCCTAGTTTAAAGTTTAAGTGGAATGTATTGGGTTAGATTATCTCTAAGGTCCGTATCAATTCTAAATCCTATCATTCTCTGAGAAAGGCATGAATGTCCGGAGCAGGCTGTGACCAGCTCATAACTCAGGTGTGGTAATCCTGCCTACAGCAAATATTGACAAAGTTGGGCCTGATACTTGCCCAACCCTTCACTCCTCCCACTTTCAGGGCTCCTGAAGTCTCCCTGGAGCCAGGTGTTGTTACCCTCTTTTCCTCCCAAGCCACGCTTTAATGCTTCTAACATTCTGACCCACTTTTTACTTATGCTTTTGTTACAGTGTTGAAGGCTCTAGTGCAGAAATTTTACATCCCCTCAAGCTATTTCCATTCTATCATTTTCTGGTGACTTATTCTTCCCCAAGGTATATCTCTCCTTAGGAGAAAAGCTATCTTCTTAACTCTTGAGAGTGATAAATTAAGGGAGAGCTTGGAATCAGGCCTCTTGGCCCCAGATATTTCCTCCTTTGTGAAAAGAAATAGGGAGGATTGGCAAGAGGCTGAGCTTCAAAGAGAGGGTGGAGCTAAACGGATACAGAAAAGCCAAAAAAGATGTGGACACAAGACATCTAGAATTGTACATAACAAAAAAATAAATAAAAAAGAATTGAAAAGAATTGCACATAACTGTGCACAGCGTTTAGTCATAATCTAGTAATACCAATACCTTTATATATGCTTCCAAACCTCCAATCTCTTGTGATTCCCATACAGGATTTAGGCCAGAGCTCTTAGCAATGGGACTGTTCTCTCTGATACTTGCTTTTCTTTAATAGAAACCAGTGAGTTCTGTGAGGAAATTTGTCCTTTGATCTGACTCAAACCTGGGCCTAGAAATTTTGGGACTTGGGGCAAGAGTTACTAAAAGTTGAACAGAACACTGGCATAAGTCCTTGGAGGCAGAGGAAGGTCTACGCCTTTCCTTTAAAATATCTCTTTTCTTCTTCTCTTCCTTTTCAGGTTCCACCTGGGGTTGGTACAGCAATGGGAGGGGGAGCTTATGGTAGCATCAACAAGGCTCCTAGGTTATATGGGTAGACTGAGTGGATGTGCCCAAATGGGTGTGTATGTGTGTGTGTATGTGAAGAGTGTGGTGGAAAGGGTATTTTGGGAGGTGGAAGTGGGGATAGGAGGGCATGACTTCTTCCTTTAAGTCTTTGAGAAGGCTCAGCAGAAAGGGCTTGAGTCCTCAAGGTGTAAGGGGATGGGTGCTTATGGCAGTGGATTCAGATGTCAATTTGATGTTCCCGAGTGATACTAAAGTCCATTCCATTTCAGTTGACATGAGGACTTCCTGTTCTATGAATCTTCTCATGCTACCCTTATCAACACACCTATATCTAAGCTTCCATTCCTCTCCAAAGGGAGAGTCTGGGTCAGACTCAACAAGATGCTAAGGCCCTCCTCAAGCCCATGCCCTTGTCTTGGGGCTATCCTGTGCTTTCTGCTATGGCCATGGGAGGTATACCTAGTGCATCAGTTATAAGATCAAAGGATCAAAGCTGTCTCTAGCTCTGCAACCCTGTCTTGGCCAGCTTAGGGAGGAGGTATCCATGATGTTAAGGTTTGAGATGGGTCTGAGGGAAGGAGAAATATCTGGTTCCAATTTCCCTTCATACTGTAGTACAGAGGCAATGTTGGCTTCTGGTATCACCGAAACAGTGGTAGGGAAATCATTTTCCAGAGAACCTAGGCTTTGCCAGTTAAGCTAAGGGTGTGGAAGAAAGGTCATAACCTCATGTGTGTAAGGAAGTGGTATGGGAGGAGGTTCCTTTCTCTCCTGACATTATTCTTTAGTATGCGGGCCTTTAACCTCTTTCCCCACACCCACAATAAGTTTGGCTTTTGGTAAAAGTCCTCAAATTTTGGCACCATGGAGCAAAGCCATTGTTCTATAGCTCTGGTATAAACCAAGGCAGTTAGTTGTTGTAGTTTCAGTTCCTTTCCTTGAGCTCTACACTCAAAGGAAATACAGTGAGCCAACTCACTGCTCCCTTCCCCAGGCTAGATCTCGGACATCTTTTAGTGTTTTTCCTTCAGTCATCCCACAGATCCATCAAATCTCCCTTCTGTTGTTATTCCTCATCTAAAGTCAAGGCATTCAAAATGACCCTAGGGCTGGGATCCAGCAAGAACTCTCTCTTAATATTTTCCTATTGATGAATCCTCATAGCACAATAATCTAGAATTCCTACATCACAATAACCTAGTGTCCCCATATTTTAGTAACCCAGTGTGTCGAAGTAACCCAGTTTGTCTCCAGCTGACCAGTTCTCTCTTTCTGAGGAGAGTTTCCCACCTCCTACCTAATCTAAAGCAATAGTTCTAAAACTTTTTGGTCTTAAGATCCCCTTACACTAAAAAAACAAATTAAATAAATTATTTTTAACATTCTTTCTAAATTTTGAGTTTCAAATTTTCTCCCTCCCACCCATCCCCCATCCACTGAGAAGGGAAGTAATAGATATCAATTATATATATGAAATCATTTAAACCATATTTTCATATTAGCCACATTACAAAAAAAATAAGCAAGAGAAATAAAGAAAGTGAGAAAATTTATTTCTATTTGCCCTCAGAGTTCCTCATTTCTCTCTCTGGAAGTGGATGACATTTTTTCATCATGAGTCTTTTGAAATTATTTTGGATCACTATATTGATCACAATAGTCAAGTCTTTCACAGTTGGTCATCGTTACAACATTGCTTTACTGTGCACAATGATCTCCCAGTTCTTATTTCACTTTGCATCAGTTCACGTATTAAGTCTTGCCACATTTTTCTGAAACCACCCTCCTGGTCATTTCTTGTAACACAATGGTAATCAATCACAATAATATATCACAACTTGTTCAGCCATTCCCCAATTGATGAGCATCCCCTCAATTTCCAATTCTTTGTCACTTAAAAAAGAGCCGCTATATGATTTCACATACATAATTGATGCCACATTTCTTGCCTTCACAATGAGTGGGAAGGTGGGAGAGAACTTGAAACTCAAAACTAAAAAAAGAATGTTAAATGTTATAATTTTTTAAAAAGAGCTGCTATAAATATTTTTGCACTTAAAGGCCCTTTTCCCCTTAGTTTTATTTATTTGGGGTATAGATCAAGTCTATTGCTGGGTCAAAAGGTATACACAGTTTTATAGCCTTTTGGCCATAGTTCCAAATTGTTCTCCAGAATGGTTGGACCAGTTTGCAACGGTACCATCAGTTCATTAGTGTACCTATTTTCCCCCATCCCCTCTAGCATTTGTCATTTCTGATTGTACCTCAGAGTTGAATTAATTTGCATTTCTCTAATCAATAGTGATTTAGCGCATTTTTTCATATGACCATAGTCATATGATTTCTTCTCCTGAAAACTACCGGTTCATATGCTTTGACCATTTATCAACTGGGAAATGGCTCTTATTTTTATAAATTTGACTCAGTACCTTTGAGAAATGAGACCTATTAAAGTTCCTATAAAATTTTTTGATACTACTTCTTTGTTTATAGTATCTTTTAGCAAAATGTAGCTTCTAATTCTATTTTTGCTTTTGCTTTGCCTGAGATCATGATTGCTATCCCCAGCAGAATCATAATAGATTCTGCTCTAGCCCTTTATTTTAACTCTGTATATGTCTTTGTGTTTCAAGTTGTTTCTTGTAAACAATATATTGTTAGATTCTGGTTTCTGATTCATTCTACTATACACTTCTGTTTTATGGGTGAGTTCATCCCATTCACATTCACAGTTATGATTACTGCATATTTCCTTCCATCCCATTTTCTTCTGTTTCTTCTCTCTCTTTTTAAAAATCCTATCCCTCCTCAAAAGTCTGTTTTGCTTCTGATCACAACCTCTCTTGATTCGTCCTCCCCTTTATCATTCCCCATACCTCCCTTTCTCTTATCCCCTTCCTCTCCTAATTCCCTATTGGGTAAGATAGATTTCTATACCCACCTGAGTTTGTATATATATTCTTCCTTCTTTGAACCAATTCTGATAAGAATGAGGTTCAATCACTGCATGCTGTGCCTCCCCTAATTTCTCCTCCACTGTAAAAACTCTTTTTTGCATGCCTTGTATGTGAGAAAATTTCTCCCTTCCCCCTTCTCCTGGTGCATCACTCTTTCTCACTCCTTCATTTTTTTAGATCATCCCAACATAATCAATTTATACCCATGCTATCTATGTCAACTCCTTCTAACTGCTCTAAAAATGATAAAGTTCTTAAGAGTTACATGTGTCATCTTCCCATATAAGAAGGTAACACTTTAACTTTATTGAGCCCCTTAGGTTACTCTTTCATGTTTCCTTATTTTGCTTCTTTTGAGTCTTCTGTTTAATGTCAATTTTTCTATTCAGCTCTGGCCTTTTCATCAGGAATGCTCAAAAGTCTTTTATTTCATTAAATTTCCATTTTTTCCCTTGAAGGACTACATCCAATTTTGCCGAGTAGGTGATTCTGGGTTGTAATCCTAGCTCCTTTACCTCCTGGAATATCATATTCCAAGTCCTCTACTCCTTCGACATGGAAGCAGCTAAATCTTGGTGATCCTGACTGTAACTCCACCATATCTTAATTGTTTCTTTCTGGCTGCTTGCAATATTTTCTTCTTGACCTGGGAGCTCTGGAATTTGGCCAGAATATTCTTGGGAGTTTTCATTTTGGGATCTTTTTCATTAGGTGATCAGTGGATTCTTTCAATTTCTATTTTACCCTCGGTTCTAAGATATCAGGGAAGTTTTCCTGTATAATTTCTTCAACTATGATGTCTAGACTCTTTTAAAAAATTATAACTTTCTGATAGTCCAATAATTCTTAAATTATCTCTCCTCAACCTATTTTCCAGGTGAGTTGTTTTTCCAATGAGATATTACATATATTCTTGAATTTTTCATTCTTTTGCCTTTGTTTTATTGTTTTTTGATGTCTCATGGAGTCATTAGCTTCCATTTGCCCAATTCTAATTTTTAAGCAATTCTTTTTTTTTTTAGGCAATTGGGGTTAAGTGACTTGCCCAGGGTCACACAGCTAGTAAGTGTCAAGTATTTGGTCTGAGGTTCGGACTTGAACTCAGGTCCTTCTGACTTCAGGGCTGGCACTCTATCCACTGTGCCACCTAACTGCCGCTAATTATTTTCTTTATCAAGCTTTTGTACCTCTTTTTCCAGCTAGCCAATTCTGTTTTTTTTAATTGAATAGATTTATTGACCAGAAGTCTAAACATTTCATCAAATTACAACATCACTTTGCAGCACTAGATATCAATGAAAGATTCTGCTATGTTCCTCAATGGCAATTAATTGATCAATAAGCATTTATTAAGTGCCTACTTTGTACCAGTCCTGGAGAACAACTTTTAAAAAAAATTATTAATTTATTTTGATTTATCAATAATCACTTCCATATACTTTTGAGTTTAAAATTTTTCTCCCCTCTTCCTCCTCACCCCCTTCCCCAAGACGACACACAATCTGATATAGGCTATATATTTACATTCCTATTAAACGTATTTTCACATTAGTGGTGTTGTAAGTAAAAATTAAAACCAACAGGAGGAACCATCAGAAAGAGGGGGAAAAAACTGAACAGAAGAGGAAAAAAAATAGCAATTCAACTTTCATAGTTCTTTCTTTGGATGTGGACAGCATTTTCCATCACGAGGCCTCTGGAGATGTCTTAGATCCTAGTACTGCTGGGAAGGGTTAAGTTTATCAATATTAGTCATCTCACAACTTGGCTGTTATTCAGTACAACGTTCTCTTGGTTCTGCTCACTTCACTCAGCATCAGATCATACAAGTCCTTCCAGGTTTTTCTGAAGTCAGCCTGTTCATCATTTCTTATAGCACAGTAATATTCCATTACATTCACATACCACAACTTGTTCAGTCATTCCCCAATTGATGGGCATCCTCTCAATTTCCAATTCTTTGCCACCACAAAAAGAGCTGCTATGAATATTTTTTGTACATGTGGGTCCTTTTCCCATTTGTTTGATCTCTTTGGGATATAGCCCTAGAAGTGCTATTGCTGGGTCAAAGGGTATGCACATTTTTATAGCCCTTTGGGCATAGTTCCAAATTGTTCTCCAAAATGGTTGAATCATTTCACAGCTCCACCAACAATGCATTAGTGTTCCAATTTTCCCACATCTTCTCCAACATTTATCATTTTCCTGTTTTGTCATGTTGGCCAATCTGATAGGTGTGATGTGGTACCTCAGAGTTGTTTTGATTTGTATTTCTCTAATCAATAATGATTTAGAGCATTTTTTCATATGACTATAGATGGCTTTAATTTCTTCATCTGAGAACTCTCTGTTCATATCCTTTGACCATTTATCAGCCAATTCTGTTTTTTAAGGAATTCTTTTCTTCAGTGAATTTTTGTGCCTCTTTTACCATTAGGCCAATTCCTTTTTTTAAAAGGTGTTATTTTTCTTCAGTATTTTTTTGTGCCTCTCTTATCAAACTATTAACTCTCACTTCATAATTTTCTTGTGTCACTCATTTCTTTTCCCAATTTTTCTTCTATCACTCACCTCTTTCTTGAACTCTTCCAGGAATTCTTGTTGACCTTGGGGTTCAATTAGCATCGAAGCTTTGCTTGTACATGTTTTCACACTGTTGTCATCTTCTGAGTTTGTGTCTTGGTCTTCCCTGCCACTATAGTAGCTTTTTATGGTCAAGTTCTTTTTTTGTTATTGTTGTTTACTCATTTTCCTAGCCTATTTCTCGACTTTGAACCTTATGTTAAAGTTGGGCTTTGCTCACCTCAAGATGGAGAGGCCCTGTCCCAAACTTTATCTTTTTTTGTGCTACTGTTTTCAGAGCTAGTTCTGGGGGTGGGGGTGGGGTCCTGCAAGTTTTTGGTTATTCCAAGGTAGTGTTATTTTGGGAGAGGTGTGGCTACTGCTCTCTTGATCTGAGCTCTGGTCTCCACCCAGAAAGGGCTCCCTGCTCCCCTGCACCTGCAAAGACTAGTGATCCTCTTGGTCCTGGAATTGTGACTAGGTCCTCTGCTCCTTTGTGACTGACAACATGCACTCCTCTCCAACCTGTGATCCAGAACTGCTATGGGAAATAGAGTTGCCAGTCAGTGCCAGCTGCACCCAGTTCTAGCAAAGGGTCTCTTGTAATCTCTTTCTGATCAATTATCCGACCCCCTTACTGTCTCTGGGCTGAGAGCTCCAGAAGCTACCACTGCTGCTGTCCAAGCTGCCTCCAATGCCTGCTGCTGCTTCTGATACCAGGGCTTCATGTTCTCTGGACAGGCCCTCGGCTCGGTGTCACAGATCTCTGCTGCTGATCTCCTAAATTTTCTTAGACTAGAAAAATATCTCACTGACTCTTTGTTGGCTCTACTGCTCCAAAATTTGAGTTGAGGCATTATTTTAAAACGGTTTAGAGGAGAATGTTGACAGAGTTCAGCTAGGTTGCTGCCTCTAACCTACCATCTTGGATCCTCCCCTAGACCCCTTTACACCTTTAAAAATTGAGAACCCAAAAGAGCTTTTGTTTATGTAGGTTATATCTGTCAATAATTACCACAGTAAAAATGAAACTGATAAAATTTTTAAAATTGTTATTTAAAAATAACTGTAATAAACCCATTACATGTTAACATAAATAACATGTTTTTGTATGGAATACATATTCCAAAACAAAAAAAATATATATATATATATATATATATATATATATATATATATAGTGAGAAGAGTATCATTGTTTCATATATTTTTATAAATCTTTTTTAGTGACTAGCTTAATAGAAGGTAGCTAGATGCTACGTTGATGTCTGTATTCAGTATGTTGATTTGGTTGTCATATAAAGAAAATCTGTCCCTACACAAATCAGAAAAAGAAGGTGCATTTTAATAGGCAAATAATATCTTAGTATTGTTAAGAACATAGTTTTGATCTCACAGACCCCTTGAAAAGGTCTTGGGAATCCCCAGGGGTCCTCAGATCATACTTTGAGAACATAAAGGAAGACAGACCTTGGAAGCTTGGCCAATGGAATTGAATTCAACTCAAAAAGTATTTCTTAAATACCTACTGTGGGCAATGGAGACCACAAAGATGAAGAATGATGGAGTCCCTGCCCTCAAGGAGTTGGGTGTGAGGGGAAGAGGATGATGAATGAGTGTGTGATAAGTGGGTATATGTATCCAGGGTGTTTGTATGCATTTTGGGTGTGTGTCTGTGTGTGTGCAGAAGCTTCTGCAGGTGTGAACAATGGAACCCTGACTAAGGCTAAGAGAAAAGAAAGGAGAAAAGGAAGGAGAGGGTGAGGCTAGGGGCCACCCAATCCAGCCCATTGACTCATTTTCCACTTCAACAGACTGGAAAAATCACACTTTGGTGGTGGAACAGGGATAAGATTTGGGCCAAGTACAGCTCTGGGGGGGAAGCAGCCTCACCCAGAATGTATGTGCATATTAATGCATTGGTATGTGCATGTGGTACTGGGCTGGTCGGAGGTGGGGGAGGGGTAAGGTAAGTGGTAGAGATGGAGGTGGGGGAGAGCAGTCTATATGTATCTGTAGAGGGCTCTGCATTGTCCAAGTGCAGTGCATGGGTTATATATCCATACATAGATGTGTATGTGCACACATGAACATGTAAGTCTCTGTGTGTATTTCTGCATGGTGCTCCATAGAACAATGTGTCCACTTCCAGTGTCCACACAGAGTTTACGAAATGTGTGGAGAACTTGGCAAAGGACCCAAGTCACAGCAAAAAAAACAGAACAGAGCTGGGAGGGGCAGGATCTGGAAGGGAGAGTTAGGATACTTGGAATTAAACTTGAAGATGCAAAGGCTGGCGGTGAAAATCTCTAACCAGACAAATGTTGATTACCCATTGGTGGAACAGATTAGGAAGAAACTATCTAGAGAGATGGAATTTCAATATAAGGAAGGAGTAATTTTTTGAACAATAGAGTTATTAAGCATAGCAGCAGGGGAAAGTGAGCTATAGGAGATGGCAGGGAGTGACCATAGGACGTGAGAGGCAACAGGAATGTGGTAGAAACAGTACTTGACAGTGTCAGAAGCCTTTGGTGGAGTCCCAGCCCTGCCACTCACTTAGGTGACCCTGGAAAGGCATTTTCCCAATTTGGGACCCAAGTAGAAAATGCCCTGGATTTAGAGTCGGAGGACCTGGGTTCAAGCTCTGCCTGGACTATTTACTGTATGACCTTGGGCCAGTCATTTATCCTTTCAAGACTTCAGTTTTCTCATCTGTGAAATGACAGTTGGGTAAGATCGGGGCAGCTAGGTGGTGCAATGGACAGAGCACTGGCCCCGAAGTCAGGAGGACCTGAGTTCGAATGTGACCTCAGACACATAACACTCACTAGCTGTGTGACTCTGGGCAAGTCACTTAACCCCACTGCTTAACCAAAAAAAAAAAAGAGTTGGGTAAGATGAAATCCATCTAAACCTATGGTTCTATGAGATTGAGATTGATCTAATATGTGTATACGAATTAGTGTGATTCTATATTTATATATTTATTAATGCGTACAGTATTTCCTAAGTAGTGGGTAGTGGTCATGCTATATGCAGCACCATCCAGACTTTCTTGAAGGCTTGCACACCTTTCTCAAGGACAGTATATTCCATACTGTCTAGATATATTCCACTCGCTCATTCTTCCAGCCTACTTCCTGACTATGTACTTGATTCTAGGACAAGGTTCTGCACTCTTCTGTAATGAAGGTCTCAGCTGTATTGACTGTGTTATTCCAGGATCTTAGGCACAGCTCACACCGGGGACCTGTAAGCTGTCCGTGCTCCCAAAGTGGTCTGATCCAGGGCAAAGTCTGATCACTGTCCCCTTGGTCTGAGCTCTGCAAGTTCTTGACCTGAATTAGAGCAAATACAAAAAGCTGCTAGTCTCAGCCTCTGTCAGCCCTTTGGGAAGCTCTGGCTTAAGACGTGGGCACAATTGCAGGCTTCTCTTTGGTCTGGGATTGCTGCCCTGTTTTATTCCTCTGCAGGCTTCAGACTGGTGAGAAGTTGCAGCTGAGATGCTGCTCTGCTTCTGAGGTCCAAGTTACTTTTTGGGATCCCTAGCTGCTTGCTTCTGAACTACTTACTCTTTCAATATGGAGCCCCAGGCCTTTGACCACTCCTTGCTGGACTAGTCCTTACCCAGGAAAGCCATCCCTTCTTGGTTTGGCTTGGATCTGTGACCCAGCAGTAGGTATCAGCATTGCTGCAGTTGGCACCTGTCCTCACACCCTGGGATCATGATGCCCCATATAGGTTTAGGACCTGCTTGTGCCCTGGTGCACGGCCTTTTCCTGCACTGTAATGCTCTGTGGTCCATGCTCTGGCCAAATCCAGTGCCCAGGGCCCACAGACCTCTTTGTCTCCCTGTGCCAATCTGGGCTGGAAAAAACAATGACTTACTGTGTCTTTTTCTTAAGATCTCTCCATCTGGATTTAGTCCGGTGAGTTTTCTATATACTGCGTATTTGAGGGGAATTTCTTTGGAGGGGGATTCTCATGGCACTTCTTCCTATTATTTTTCCATCTTGGCTCCACCTTCCAACTGGGATGGAAGTAAGATTGCTCCCCTAAAAGCAGCAGCTACCAAGTGAGGGCTGTAGACATCAGAAAAAAAGGGCAAAGGTCAGGTATCAGACCAAGCCTGGAGGGGAATAGCAATTCTCTCCCTTGGAAAACCAGTACAATGTAGGGAAGAATGCTGGATCTGGAGATAGGAAATCTGAATTCGTGTTTGTTGAATTGAATTGGCATCACCTTCAAATCCTGGCTCTCACACTACATGAGTGATCATTAGTAAGTCATTTTGCCTTGGTAGGCCTGTTTCTTCATCTGTAAAATGGGAGAATTATACTTGTACTAGCTATCTTACACAGCTGTTATGAAGAATATTCAGATACCCTAATAGATCTGTGGTCTTGCTGATATAGATATTCCCTCCAACAATCCAGATCCTATCCTGTCCTACTTTCATCCATCAGAGGGTCCATCTAAGGTGCTAGTGGCTTTCCTCAAGTTCTTTCAACATCAGTGGATGCCAGTTATCCCTCATTCTTGTGAATTTTTTTAATCATACAGTTCTTTGAAGTCGTCCTTTACACAGTTTCTCAAATGTAATTTCTCATTTTTGTAATATATTGAAGCATTCGTATACCAGTGAAAACATTACTAATTACCTTTTGGATAATTTTCAGTTTTAATTTTTCAAAGACTATGGTTTTCCATAAAATAAAACCATATATCATCACTGGAAAAATACTAGTGTGAAGAAGATTAGACTTTGTTTTGGGAAGAAACATATTTACATACACTACAAACATATACATAAGCACATATGTGTATGTTTGTATTTGTATGTATACACACATACACATAGGCATATATGGTGATAAATGAGCTCTATAAGTTCTCCATCCAACTGCACATCACGGTCTACACCAGACATTTTTCATCTACTTAGTTTTTCCTGTGTGCATAACCAGGCCAGATTCTTTTGAATGATTATGGATACCTTTTAGGAAATCCTGTGTTGTTTGAAGGCTTGATGCAATGAGCTCAATCAAGAACATCTCAACACGTCATCCTTTCTTGTCCCTTTGGGGTCCCCGTTAACAAATTTTCCTTCATCTGTGGGTATACACCAAGGCTCTATATACTGTGTCCTCTTCTTTCTGTACATACTCTCTCAGTAGTATTATCAACTAACCTGGGTTTGACTAGCATCTCTCTGCAGATGACTCCCAAATCTATACATTTCACCCTACTCTCTCCTGATCTCCAGAGGCCCATCACTGCTATTTCCATTATATGGTAGGATCTCGAATTCAACATGCCCAATATAGAATTCATTGTCTTCCCCCAACCTCCCAATTCAAACTCATTATCTTCTCAACTTCCCTATTTCTGTTAAAGGTACTGCCATCCTTCTAGTCATCCAGATTTTCAACCTCATAGTTGTCCTAGACTCTTTACTCTTTCTCACTCCACATAGCCACTCAACTGTCAAGTCAGGCTGATTTTACCTCTATCCTATCTCCTATATCTGTCCCCTTTTCTCCACTCAAATGACCATCACCCTAGTTCAGGGTTTCTTCACCTCTTACCTGGCTTGTTGAAATGGTCTGTCATAAGTGCTTTTGCTCTCCAAGTAATCCTCCCTCTAGCTGCCAAAATGACAGTTCTGACCATGTAGTTCACCTGCTTTAGTGGTTCCTGATGTTTTCTTGGCAAAGATACTGGAATGGTTACAGTGGATACAGATGAGGAAACTGAGGCAAAAGGGTTAAGTGACTTGCCGAGGGTCACACAGCTAGGAAGTGTCTGAGGCTGGATTTGAACTCAGGAAGATAAGTCTTCCTGACTCCAAGTCCAGTGCTCTGTGCACTATGGTGCCACCTAGCTGCTCCTTATTACCTCTAGTATAAAATATATGCTCCTCTGTCATTTAAAGCCCTTCACAACCTTTCTCCATCCTACCTTTGCAAGTTTATGTTACAACTCCGCCCCCCCCCCATTTATACACTTTATAGTCCAGCCAAAGTGGCTGCCTTGCTTTTCCTCACACAAGAAATCCCATTTCCTGCTCCCATGTCTTTGCACAGTCTATTACTCATACCTGGAATTTGTTGCCCTCTGCCCTGCATACTTTACTTCTGCCTCTTAGAATGTCTCTAGTTTTCTTCAAAGCTCAGCTCAAACGCTGTCTCCAACATGAGACCTTTCCTGATTCCACCAATTTCTTGTGCCTCTCCTCCATACCTACCTTGTAATTATTTTGTATAAGTATGAGCACGTTTTGTCTGCCTAAAAGCTAGCTAGCTTTTTTTTTAAGCTTTTTTTTATCTAGTGCTTTAGAGGTTTGCAAAGAACTTACAAATATTACTTGTTTAATCCTCACAACAATCCTGGGAGGTAGGTGCTGTTATTGTCCCCATTTTACAGATGAGGGAACTGAAGCATAAAGCAGTTAAGTGATTTGCCCAGAGTTACATAGCTAGTGGTTGTCTGAGACCAGATTTGAAATAGATTCTTCCGGGGTAGCAAGGTAGTACAATGGATAGAGCACCAGCCCTAGAGTCAGAGGAACGGAGTTCAAATCTAGCCTCAGACACTTGACGCTGAATCAGCTGTGTGATCCGGGGCAAGTCACTTAACCCTGTTTGCCTCAGTTTCCTCATCTGTAAAATGAGATCAAGAAGGAAATGGCAATCCACTCAGAAGGAAATGGCACACCACTCCAATATCTTTGCCAGGAAAACCCCAAATAGGGTCACAAAGAGTTGAATATGACTGAACAACAACTAAGTGTGAGATGCTATCTAGTCCAATTCTGACCAGATCAAAAATCTTCCCCTATGACCTACTTAAGGAAGGGGTGGGTAGAGAAGAGCAAGCATTTATTAAGTGTTTGTTATGTGCCAGGTGCTTGCAAATGTTATCTCATCTGATCCTTACAACAACCCTGAGAAGTAGGTTAGTACCTACTTATCTTCATTTTACAGATGAGGAAACTGAGGCAGATAGCAGTTTAAATGACTTGTCTAAGGTCACACAGCTAGTAAGTGTCAAGGGCTGGATTTGAACTTAGGTTTTCCCGATTCCAGGCCCAGGACTCTATCCACTGTGCCACCTAGCTCTCCTGAGGCAGTTTATTCCACTTTCAGACAGCTCTTATTGTTAGGAATTTTTTCCTTATATTGAGCAGAAATCTACCCCCTTTCAACTTTCACCTATTTAATAATACTGATTCTGTCCTTTCCAAGTCCCTTCTTATGGGTGAGTAGTCACAGTTCCCTTATTTGGATATGTAAAGATATAATCCTCTCCCCCCAGCCCCAAGAATTAGGACTGGAGGTGGCCACAGGAAGTGAGGAGGAGAGGCCTGATACGGGGCGCAACAGAGAAGTGGTACTGCTCTCAAGGGGAAAAGGATTAAGGAACATGAGATGGTAGCACTTGTCTAGGCTGGCTGCAAATTCCAGATTAGTTCCACGAGAGGTTAGCTTCATCCAGACAGTGCAAGGTTATCTGTCAGTGACCAAACAAGTCCCAAGACCTTTTTGTGTCTCTATTCACATTGGATGCTGCATTTTATGATTCTGGGCCATCAGTGAGCCTGGTGAACCAAGACTACAGCTCCAGGGTTTCTGTGTCTACACCGATGACAAGTCTTATGAAAAGGAGGCCTTGGACATCCTTTGGGAACGGCACTGCACACTGCTTTGCTCACTCAGAGGGGCACGGTCAAGCAGAATCAGCCATACTCAGGCTGCATATGTCCTAGATTTGATCCATGTCTCAAGGATTTCCAGAGTCTAGAAGAGCATGGCCTTATACTGCTTGCTGCATGTTTATTATTTACTATTATGCATTGTCTCCTTCAGACGACAGATTTAGTGCTAGAAGTGACCTCAGGGATCACCTAATCTAACTCCCTAAATTCCCCAGCTCTAATAGGTGAGCTTTTGCCTTATCTTGCCTCCATTTTATAAAGGTGTGGTATAGGCCTCTGCACCAAGTCCCAACCACCTCCTTACCATTCTCTCATGTGATATCCTCTTTCTAGCAACCCTCTATGTATTACCTTCTTCCGTTAGAATGTAAACTCCCTAAGGGCAAGGGCCATCTCCATTCATCCTGATCTTTATTAGGCCACTGGACCCACATGACTCCAGAGGAAAGAGTGAGGCAGGTGACTTTGCACAGCCCTGCCTCACTTACATCTATTTCACTTGCATGTCATGGCATCCCCTCCCTGATGTCATGGTCCTCTTTGAGAACGAAGGCCAAATGAGCTCCTTGAGGGAGTGGCCGTGGTTTTGCCTTTCTTTGTATACCCAACTCTTACCACAGGGCTTGGCACATAGTATTTGATAGATCAAATATATATCTATGTCTAAATAATACACACACACACACATATATATATATAAATAAATAATACATGCATATATATATATGGTTATATATAGATCATGGAAATAAAGCCCAGAGAAATAAGGTGATACAGTCAACTTTACCTAACTAGAGCAACTGCCAATAGCCAGGGCTACAGCCCTGATTGTCTGACTCCTGAGCTGGTGCTGAATTCATTTTCTAATAGTCATGGGTTTGGACCAGCCACAATGTTGCCCTCTCAAGACCCTGGACCTTATTGTACGATGACTAGCAGTAGTTCATTCTTTAGCTGGACTGAATATAGTTGGGTGTTTTGTGTGGTGTGTGTGTGTGTGTGTGTGTGTGTGTGTGTGTGTGTGTGTGTGTGTTTCAATGGGTGGAGCCTGAGGTCACAGGAGAAGGAGAAGCAAGGCTACTGGGAAAGTGAGAAGGCTGGAACAACAGCATGGTAGCTTTTGGGGGAGGGGGACAACGGAGGGCAAGGAGGAGTAGTGAGGGTGCCACAAGACAGTTTCTTCCTGGGGAGGGAGGGTATGGGTGGTAACCGAGACAAAGGAGAACAGCTGGGGGAGGGGATTCCCTCCCTGTGTTCCATGAAATCATTCCCAGATGGCCTGCCTTTGTATATGGGGTGGTCCAGCCAAGAACTCCTAGGGATGAGATCGGTTAGAGCCCCCAGAGGTTCAGTTTTCTTTTGGAGGAGAGGGGAGGGAAGGCACCAAGTCAGGTTTGGGCCACCCCATTCCCATCAGTAGACAGCCTCCCACCCACTTACCCAACAGGCTGAGTCCTCATCTCTCCCTCAAGTTTACCAGGACCAGGGATGACGTGGATCTAATATATTTGCTCAGAGTTTATAATCTAGAAGAGAAGGCCCAGGGTCATTCCTTAGAGAATGCCCACCAGCTATCAGGTGGGGAGACTGAGGTCTGGAAGGAAACAGGGGACTGAGGCCTCCTCAGAGGAAAGTGAGAGCTGAGCAGGGAGCTTCCCCACCCACTGTTGTTTGGGGACTGAGTTTGAGTTGCCAGGGGAACCAGGCTATGCAATTTCCTGACTTTGGCAGTTTTCCCTTGTTGCCCTTATCTTAGCGACACTGTCCCAGCCCCTGGGCCCAAGCTGGTCACGTAGGCCGGGTGGGGGGAGGCGTATGCCAAGCATGTGGAGGTGGGGTTCAATTTACCCAAATGCTCCGTAAGAGCCTTTGAGGCTTGTTGGGGTGAAGGTGGAGTGGAGAAGCCTGGAAGCAGCCGAGCTGGGTTACCACCCCATAGGCACAAGCAGACCACGTGGAAACAATTTTTCAGGACACATGGAGAAACTCTGTACCCCAGTCTCCCACTTCTAAAATGAGAACCTTCCCCTTTCTGCATCCTTTCCTTTTATTTCCTCTTTCCCTCACTCCCGCCGACGCCTTCTTTCCCCTGGCTTCATTGCCTTTGTGATAACCCCATCATCTGCAGCTTCAGCCTCTCAGTACCCATCCCCTCCTTCTTTCCATTTCCGTCTCTTTCTCCAAACTTTCATGTTCTTTCCTGGAAGCCCCTATTTGCTCTCTTCTGGTGGCCTTGTCCCACACCTTAGTTTCTCCTCTCTTCTTCTCCCCACCTCTGATCTATGTCTGAGACCCTAAGGATGTCAGACTGTTTCCTTGACAGCTGCTCCCTAGCACTACATTCTGAGTTTGCAGCAGGAAGGATTTAAGGGAGGCATTTTTTAAGTTTTAAGATACTAGAATGGGTAATAGAAGATGATTTTCACAGGAAAAAAAGGAGACCAATTTTTTTAAAGTATAATTTCAGTACAAAGTTTCAGTACAATTTGGGTAAGAGGCAGGGCATTGGAGCCCTTCTAATGGAAGGATTCTAGAGCATATTCCATACTATCCAGATAGATTCTGAACTAGCTGGTCAGACTAGCAGTAGGTCTCCAGTGAAGGGCCCCAGGAATCTGTTCTTGATTTTATGAAGGTTAACATTTTTGTCAGTGCTTTGGAGAAAGGCACAGATGGTATGCTCATCAGATTTGCAGATGACTCAAAGTCTGGGGAGGAGAGCTTACACACTGAATGACAAAGTCAGGATCCCAAAAGGTCTTTACAGGTACAGGACTGGATCTGGTAAGAGGAGATTCAGTGAAAGTAAATATAAAATCTTACACTTGAGTTCAGATGATTAACTTCACAAGTACAGGATGGCAAGGCTTGTTGAGACAGCAACTTGTCTGGAAAAAGATGGGGTACATGGGTGGGGGGATTGGGGCAGAGGATGGGAGGGATTACTGGACTGCAAGCTCAAGGTGAGTCAGCGGTGTGATATGGTGGTTAATATCTTGTCCTCCATTAAGAGAGGCCCAACTTTCAGGAAGGCTGATAGGTAGATCAGTGGATAGAGCAGTGGCCCTGGAGTCAGAAAGACCTGACCTCAGACACTTTCTGGGCAAGTCACTTAACCTCTGTTTGCCTTAAGCCACTGGAGAAGGAAATGGCAAACCACTCCAGTATCTTTGCCAAGAAAACCCCAAAATGGATCACAAAGAGTCAGACATGATTGACTTACTGAACAATAACAATGAAGCTTTCGGGAATTAGGAGTTGATGCTTCCTCTGTTCTCTGTCCTCCGTCCAGGGTCTAGTATTGTGTTCAGTTTTGGGAGTCAAAATTTAAGGAGAACACTGGCTGAACTGGTTTGTGAAGAATCTTAAGTCTGTACTTGAAAGAAATGAAGATAACCTGGAGAAGGGAAGAATCAGGGTACACAAGATAGCAGTTCTCCAATATTTGAAGGGTTGCCATGTAGAAGATAGATGAGTCATGAGGACTATGGAAGCTAGTCTAGACCAAGATGCCCCTATGAGAAATCTGAATGAGAGGTGACCTTCTTTCCCTTGGGATGTATCAGTGTCTTAATGTACATCTAGTCCAATCCCCTCCTTTTACAGCTGCACAAACAGGTCCAGATGAAGGAAAATTACTTGCCTCAAATCACATGATTAATAGGAGAAGAAGGAATTGAACTCAGGCCTTCTGACTCCCAGTCTAGAGCTCAGATATAACTGAGGTCTGACCTGGTCTTCGGAATTTCCCTTGGACAGTTCAGTCAGAAACCCCACTTGGATTGGTTGGAGATGGGGGTTGGAGAAGTCAAAAAGACAATCTAGACTGGGGGTTCTTAATCTTTTTCTCTGCCCTTTGGCAGTCTGGTGAAGTCCACTGAGTGCTTCTCAGAATGATGCTTTTAAATGCATAAAATAAAATACAAAAGAAACAAATTCTATTGAAACAGTTACCAAACTATTAAAAAAAAATTTCAGGGGCTCCAAGTGAAGAACTTTTGACCTAGAGGACAGAAGAGATTATGGCCCCTGGAAGACTTGCAGTGTAACGAGGGAGATGGGGCACTCACAGAAAATAGAAGACCAGAAAATACCCACAAGACTAATTAATCATAGAGTAGCTAGAAGATCCCCATCTAGTCCAAGCCACTTATTTTACATTTGTGGAAACTGAGGCCCAGGGTAGGAAGTTGCTTTGTGGATGATCACACAGCTAGAAGGAGCTATATTTACTTAAACAAAACCTTGAATATCAACAAAGAAACCACATCCCTCCGCCCAAGCAAAACCTAACCTTTTATCTTTCCTGTTATTCCTTCCCTCCCTCACCTGATGTTCTCATTGGCTTGGCTCCCCACCACTGCTTGTCTGATTTACCCAAGGACTGTGCTCACAAGGTATCTACTGTTAATACCCTGAAACATCTCTCTTCTCTCCTCAAAGTTTACTCCTGTACATTATTACGTGCATTTCCACTACAGGAAATACTGCAGGACTCTAGGGGCTTCCCATGCTAAACCAGGAGAATGGCTGTGGGTCCCAATGCTTTTCCTTATGAGCAAATTAATCACCAGAGCTAGCCTGCCAGTATCCTCCCTTCTGAATGTGTGGCTCTGTAGCCCTGTTAGGATTAAAATCCTGACCTCAGCCAACGTTGGGGGAGAAGTCAATCTGAGATAGCCAGGGAGGTGTTGCTCTTGACTTGGGGCAAGGTTCAAAAAAGTCCAAGAGAGTTGCATGGGAGTGAAACAAGGACAGAGAACCTCCCCCTTCAACCCTTCCCCTGCTCCTGGCCCGTCAGCTGACGCCACTACACCCTCCCAAACCCCTGACTACAGCCTTAACTCCAGCCAGGCTTCACCTCCCCTCCCAGCCAAAGATCCAAGGAATATAGCCCCTCTGGGGCTTCATTCCTCAGCTTTTCAGAGGGTGGAGACAGACAGGGGATGGGACTACTACAGAAGGAGGGGGGTTGGGGGTGAGGCTCAGGGCAGAAGAATACTTCCTACAAACCCTCTCTTTTTGCTATCGGTTTGGACCTCTCCTTATCTCCCCTCTGGGCACCCAGCCCATCACATAGGAGGATGGGGGTGTGTGAAAAGGGGGAGTAGAATATGCTCATTAAAGGAGTTTTGGAGAGTAGAGTTTGGATGGAGGAAGCCCATAGAGCTTTAGGGAAACAAACCCAACTAGAAATGAAAGGAAGGAGAAAGGAGAAGGAAGAAGGGAACAGGGTTTGGGTTAGAAGGCACAAGGCCAAAGAAGGATGTATGTTAAGAGATGAGGGTGAAGACAGCCTCTTCCAGGCAGGGAAGGGCTTCCACCACTGAGACCCAAAGCCCTACTCCAAAGTTTTGTTTCACTTTCCTACTGAGACTAGCTTGTACTAGGCCCCTACAGCAGTTCAATTTAATTCAACAAATATTTATTCATGTTGCTTCCGGAAAGGGCCTGTCAGTTAATTGCCTTTATGGGTGGACAACCTCTCCAGGCTGTGACTTTCCACAGAAAAATCCTTTCCTAGTCACCACACGCCTATATATATAGTCTCTTCTATTTGGATGTAAGCTCCTTGAGGGCACAAATTTAGTTTCCTTTATGGATGATTTGTGTCCATAGTACTTTGCACTGTGTCTGGTATATTAGTAAGTGCTTAACATTTTTCTTTGATTCATTCATCCATTCATTCATTCATTCATTCATTCATTCTTCCATCCATCCTACTATATTCAGGGTCCTGAGCCAGGTGCTAGACTCTAGATGAGATACAAAGTTTAGTAATTTGTGATTCCATAGAGTGATATGACACAAATATACACATAATTCACAGTATGTCAGATAAGTGCAAAACAAAGTGGGTTTTTTTGAGTGAGAGAGGGGCTTGTGACTAATGGTGGAGGGTGTCATGGAAGACTTCCTTAGATAGGCTTAAAAAGCTGGGAAGGAATTCATCAGGGGAAGAGGAGAACATTTCAGGCCCTGGGAGAGAAAGGAAAGAACCTGGTATGTTTAGGGGATAGGGGACAGTCCAGTGGGGCAGGAGTAATGAATGATGGCAAAGTACGGTGTTTGATTATAGAGAGCCTTTATTGATAGGCAAAGGGGTCTAACTTTATTTCATAAGCAATAGGCAGCTATTTTAGGATTTTCAGCAAAGATATGATATAACCTGACCCATGAAGGTCAATTTGGCAGTCAACAGGGAACACTGGATTGGAGCAGGAAGGAAAATTGATTAAAAAAACAAACACATCTAGGTTAACGATGTGAAAACCTGTTTAGAAGTGGTTGCAACAATCTAAGCAAGCAGGTAGTATTTAGGGGAAGGGAAGGGAAGGGAAGGAAGTATTTACACAGCACATACTGTGTGCTAGGTACTTTACAGATATCACATTTGATCCTCACAACAACCCTGGGAGGTAGGTGCTATTATTATCCCTGTTTCATAGTTAAGGAAACTGTTGTTGTTTGTCCTTCATTCTGGAAGAGGACCATGACATCAGGAAGGTGATGCCATGACACGCAAGTGAATTGGATTTAAGTGAGGAGGGCTGAGCAAAGTCACCAGCCTCACTCTCTTCTCTGGAGCCATCTGGGTCCAGTGGCAAGAGATAGATCAGGACGATTGGAGATGACCCCCTTAAGAAAACTGAGACAGAGATGATGTGACTTGCCTAGCTAGTAAGTGTCTAGGGCTGATTTGAACTCAGGTCTTCCTGACTCCAGACTTTATCCACTGCACCGCCTAGTTGCCTGCTAGGGTCTGTTAGGGTCTGAGTATTCTATATGATTTTTTGTAAGGTGTCAACAAATCTGACTTTTAATTCAACTTTGACAAGAGTATGGGGTTAAAAATTTTACTAAGGAATTACGGGGGAAAATAAAGTAAAATGTTATAGAACCATAAAACTGTTGAATTACACACACTATTGAATAGTCTTCTTGACTTTTGGGTTAGGACATTGCACTTTGAGTCAGGAAGACCTAGGTTCAAATTCTACCAGAGACACTTAGTAGCTGTTTTAACTTCCCCTTGCTTCAGTTTCCTCATCGGTAAAATGAGGAGACTGGATTTGATAATCTCTAAGATCTCTTCCAGGTCTAAAGCTATAATTCATATATAATAGATATGCTTCAATACATTAAAACAGAGGAAGGACACCTGTTGTTTGGATTCTAATGATCTGGTCTCCAGAGTTTAAGAGTTGCCCCTAGCTGCATATCTCTTTTCCAGGGTAGTGTCAAACAGACATTTCCCATTGTAATTAAAGCTAGTTCTTACAGTAAGTGATGCTCAGTGCCTTTGCTAGCTTCTCAGTCTAACTTTCATTACAATCTATGTGACTCAACTATTTTCAACTCTTTTCTTTTCTTCCTAGCTTGTACTGTTTTTTTAAAAAAATTAATTTTATGTTTTCCAAATTATAAGCATTTATTCTCTCTCCAACTTACTTGCCCTCCCTAAATGAGCAATGAAAAAAAAAGCAAAGAAAAAAAACCCCTCACAACAAATATGCATAGTCAAGCAAAACAAATTCCCACATTAGCCATGTCCAAAAATTTATGTTTCTCTTCGCATTTTAAGCCCATCATTTCTCTGCTAGGAGGCGAGTAGCATGCTTCATTTTCAGTCCTCTAAAATTACAGTTTGTCATTGCACTAATCAGATTTCTAAAGTCTTTTAAAGTTTTTTTCTTTATAATGTTGTTCTCGTATAAATTGTTCTAGTTCTGCTCGCTTCACTTTTCATAAGTTCATAAAAGAGTTAGTTCTCAGTTCCTCTGAAACTGTACACTTCATCATTTCTTATGGTAAAATAATATTATATTCATATACCATAATTTGTTTAGTCATTCCCTAATAGGTGACCACAATTTCAATTTCCAGAGTTTTTTGATATTATGAAAAGAAATGCTGTAAATATTTTTGTATATATGGGCCCTTTTCTTCTTTCTTTGATGTCTGTGGGGGTATATATTGAGTAGTGGTATTGATGGATCAAAGGGTATGCACAGTTTAGTGACTTTTGGAGGCACAGTTCCAAATTGCATTCCAGAATGACTGGGCCAATTCACAGCTCCACCAACAGTGCATTAGTGTGCTTTCCCCCCATAGTCCTGCCAACATCTGTCATCTTCCTCATTTGCCATCTTTACTAATCTGATACTCAGAATTGCTTTAATTCACATTTATTAGTTATTTGGGCATGTTTTTTTTTCCATATCATTGTGACTTAACTATTTTTATAGACTCTCAGAGTTGGACAAGATATGAGAAGGTATGTTGACCAAATTCAGCCCTCTAGGGATCCCCTTTTCACCATCCTTAATAAACAGCTACTCAGCCCCCTCTTAAATATCTCCTGGGAATGAACTGGACAGTTATTTCCAATCTATGTAGTAATAACAGTAATAATAAAATAGCTAATGTGTACATGCAATGTTTCAGGCACTGTTATAAGGCTTTACAAATATTATCTCATTTTGATACCCACAACAACCCTGGGAGGTAGGTTTTATTATTACCCCCATTGAACAGTTGAAGAAACTGAGGCAGATAGAGGTTAGTTAAATGACTTGCCATGGGTCACACAAACATTAAGTGTCTGAAGCTGTCAGTGATATTCAACAGACTATTTTTTTCTGGTATGAAAACTGGTGTCCTGTCTGGCACTTCCCATTAAAGTTTCAACTGCCATGGCTCATCTGCACAGCTGAAAAGACTTCACATAATGACTTCACATAATGAATCTGGTTAACATGCCATATTTGTCCCAATAGGTTCTACTCAGTTTCCTCAGTAACACAAGGTAAGGGATTCAGTACTGACTTTTATCTCCTCCAGGGAATGGCTTTGTTGTGGTCTAGGGGTCTTGGGAACCCCAAAATGCAAGGGCAAAGGACTCAAGTCTGCCTCAAAAGAAATCGACCACTCAAGTCTTTTCTCAGTCCAAGTAGTTTATTAAAACATCAGTTGGGGTGGGTGAGATTCCTAGTGAGTCTTCGAATTTGGTAGGGACAAGACTAACTTTTTTATAGGGAAAAAGATTGTGGAAAGATTTAGATGGGATTAAGAAGTGGGAAGTAGCCTGGAGTGGTCTGGAGGTAACAGAGAATTGAGGGTTGGGCTGGGTTGGGGGGGCACAACGGAAAGACAGTTGAAAATATTACTGGGATGGGCGATGCCTCAGGTGAACAGGAGGGATCTGGGCTATGTTGGAAAGTTCAGGGGCATTTCCTTTTTGGGGTCCAGATCCCAAAGGCATAGTCTTTTCCTTTTAGGGGTTCAGATCCCATCCCCATCAGCTTTCTAGCAACCAGGTTCCTAATGGGGGGGCAGGAAATTACAGAATATTAGTATAATTAATAACAACAATAATCATACAGAACATATTAGGGAAGCCTCCAAAAAATTTATGCTGAGATGTCTCATGGTTCTGGGTTTCTTAAGGTTATTCCAGTAGCACAAGTCCTACCAACGTATGAAGCTCTAGTCTGACAGCTGAGGACCAGCCTAATCAAGGGTGTGGCAACTTACTATCACCAGAAGGTTGGTCCCTAGGTGATGATTTCTTTTTCTTTTTCTTTTTCTTCTGGCCACAGCTGTTCATAAAACTACCCACCGAATTTCTTCAGGGAGGGGATTTCCCCCATTGATGAAGCCACAGATCTTTTCAAGTACAAAGGAAGAATAAAGGAAGGCTCATTTCAGGAGCTTGAGGGTGTGGAAAAAGCTCCAAGTACTGGGCTTAGAATCAGAAGACCTGGGTTAGGGTCCACCATTTCCCAGCCACTTGATTGTAGGCAAGTTAATTAACCTCTTTGAATCTCTATTTGGTGGCTTGTACAATGGGGACAATGGTACTTGTGGCTAACGCCCTCTAGGAGAGTGAGAATTATTTTAGCACTATGTCAATATGAGTCATTATTGCATAGGGGCAGAATGTGAATGAGGATGAGTGGGTGACAGTCATAATGAGGAATTCTTGAGCTGGGGCAAATTCAGTTGGGGGTGGGGTGGGATGGGGTGGAAGGTTCTGAGAACTACTCACTTATTCCCTAGAGGTTTCCGAGAGAGGAATTGCCCCCCTCTCCTCCCCCCAGTCTGGCTGAGCCTCTTTGGTAAAGAAAATGGTAACCAGCCACTATCCACCTCAATTGGGTGTAGTTATTTTTAATTATTTTCTGATTTTTAAAATTAAAATAAATCTACCTTCTATCCTTTCACCTCTTTTCTGCCATAAAAAAAGAAAAAGAACCCACAAAGACGTAGTAACAAATAGCATAGTTAAAAAAAACCCAACAAATTTTCTCATTGATCATGTTTGAAAATATGTGTCTCATTCTGCAAGTTGGGTGTAGTTGTACCAAGAGATGGGGCAGTGCCCCTCCTATGAGTCTTGACTGTACTTAGGATGAAGAAGTGAGGGGAAGAGACAGACCCAGGAAGAGCTGTCAGCCTGGAGAGCTGCCCATGGGAAGGAAGTTCACCCCCCTCATTGTTGGCACCCTGGGACAAAGCCCCAGTTGCTCAACCTTGTTAGTTATGGCCTGGGGTAGGTGATGTAACCAGAAAGCTTCAAAGCAGCTTTACCCCTAAAATGCCTCCAAAGAAGCTTAAGAATCAAGGGAAATCGAGAGCAGCTGACAGGGATTTGAATGGAGCTCTACATCAAAGGGCAGGGCTGTGGTTTCTCCCCCTGGCCTTAATACTGAGAGTACATAAAGTCTTGTCCTAGACGATTCCAGGTATAGTCAGGTAGTGAGTGGGACACATTAGGAAAAGGAAATGATTAGAAAATACCCACAGGAAAAAAAAATACCCCCAGGTCAAAGTAACATTAAATATAATTCTGGGCAATAACAATGAGGCATATATTAATTAGGGAACTAATTAATTAAATGACTCTGCTAGGCATTGGGGAAGAAACAAAGGTTTTATAAGATTGCTGGACATTTTCATGAAGCTTAGTAGGGAAATAAGACACACAGAGATAACTATAATACAAAATATTGCCATATTGGTTGGGCCTACCTCCCAGGGTTGTTGTGAAGATTGAATGAAATAATTGTAAAACACTTAGTACAGTGCTGGGCATATAGTAAGCACCATATAAATGCTAGCTATAATTGTTATATGATAAATGCAATATAAGGCAGAACAAATTGCTCTGTGTGCATGTTGGTGAGAACAAGATGGAGGATGGGGGAAGTTATGGGAAGGAGGTGGCATTTGGATTGAACTTTGAAGGACCGGCAGGAATTTGTCTCATTAAGAGGGTGATTGAGTCTAAACTAGGGCCAGGGAATGTTTGCAAAGGCAAAGGTGTCAAACCTGCTAGTACAGACCAAAGCAAATGAAATTGTGATTGGGAAACTTTTAACAAAATGCAAAAGAAAATAATGTTCTAAGTCAATATACAGCTGGAGGGGTCCATAGGTATAGTTTGGTGGCCCTATTTCTATCTGAGTTTGACACCACTGGCCCAAGGTATAAACTATTGTTTATCCTTCATTTTGGAAGAGGATCAATGACATCAGGAAGGTGATGTCTTGACTTGCAAGTGAATTGTACTTAAGTGAGGAAGGGCCGTGCAAAGTCACCAGCCTCAGTCTCTCCTCCAGAACCATCTGGGTCCAGTGGCAAGATAAAGATCAGGAAGACTGGAGATGGCCCTGGATACAGCGGGAGACCTTGGCCTTTTTAAGCTAAGGTCTTTCCTAGGTCTCAGTTTGTCTGAGGCAACACCCAATCAGTGGTTAAGACAAGGTTAAGTAATGAGGCAAAAAATGGTCTCTCACCTACTAAAAAAAAAAATCAGTCTGGGAGGGGAATGGCTGGATGAAGCTGAAGAAGAAAGAAACCAAGGGACAGCAGCCTTATTCTGCTCCTTTGTAGTTCCCACTGTCTTTCCCTCCTTGTAACTTCCCTCCTCTGGGCTCCTTTCCAATATGGTAGCTCCCTCCCTCTCTCCACACGTGGGGAGGCTGTGTGATCATGGGTAGAGGGGACACAATCTTCCAGTCTAGGAAATCCAGGAAGAGATAAGGGCTGGGAAAACCAGAGAAGGGATGTGGACTCAGTGGGAGCAGCTACAGGCTCAGTCTTGTTACAAAAACAGCGAGGCTATCAGCAGGAGGCAATCCATTCCTTTCTCCCCACACCCCAGGGGACTAATAACATCTTTTAGCTATTCTGTCTGCCTCTAGCTACTCTAACCCTGACCTCTCACCTCACCAGTTGAAGGCAGCAGGGGAGAGTCATGGGGCTGGGAAGATGAGCAATGGGGGTCACTCTGGACACAGGAAGAGGAACAGGGTGACCTTGGGGAATAGGGGTAAAGGAATTAGGGGAGTGGATGGGAGAGCAATGCTGTGAGCAGGGTGAGGAAGAAGGACGTTTCACAGTAACTCCATGACTTCTTTCTGGCCTTTTCTCCAGGCTTTCTGGAGAAGGGGGATGGGATGTGGTCAACCAGCTGGTATGGGAGGAAGGGAAATCTAATTTGGCCAGTTGGTGGGGGTGGGGATCTCTGTAGAGGAGAATTGGAGCAAGCTCAGAGCAGGGCAGGGGCCTCTCACAGCTGGGCTCCGCCCCTCAAGACTGGGAACAGCCCCGGCAGGGATGACAATGTTCGGGGAAAATTATAAAATCAAGAACCCCTAGGGGTTTGTAGAGACCTTAAAACATCTCCTGTGCTTTAATTCATCTCAACCAGACCAGAAGTGAGAATTAAGCAAGTATTGTGAAACAAACCAAAACAACCCTTCCAAATAAGAAATGCCACGTCCTCTGTCCTATGCTTTGGGGATTCACACCCTGAATTTTAGACCTTTAAGGGATCTTGTCTGAAAAAGTGTGGCACAGTGGGTAGAAGGCTGCAAGCTGTGGAATTAGGAAGGTCTGGGTTCGAGTCCTGCCTTTGACATGCCCTCAGACAGATTGTGAGCCAGTCCTTTAACCTCTTAAGGCTTGGGGCAACTCTAAGTCTATACTTTTCAGAAAAAGCTGCCTACCTGAGTTCCCCACAATGGTGAAATCACAGGTCTTGTCCCCTCCTACCCTTAAGGGAACTTAGAAACCATATCCTCCCATTTTATATCTGAGAAAAGTGAGATCCAACTGCCCACAGCTAGTAAATAAATAAAATTATAATTTCATCCCAGGTCCTCTAACTTCAGAGCCAATGATTTTTTCTGCCCTTTCTGCTGCATTAGGTCAGGCTAGAGGTCTAAACTCACTTCCTTCTGGTATATTATATTTATTTCTGCCTTCTGCCTAACTCATTGGGGTCTGCCTTACCCCAGGATGTGCCCCAGGGGAAAAAAGTAACTTCAGGGAAGGAATTTGAGAAAAGGATAGCAATGTCCAGGTGGACTTATTAGAAACAATTTCTAGAGCACTTTTCAGTTTATAAATTCCTTCCCCACGTCAAATCTCCACAAGGCCCAGGGCTTAATTCCACCAAAGCAAAAAAGAGGTTTTGCAAGACTTCACCATCCCTGGGGGCTCCTTCTTCAAATTGGATTCTGCCTCGCTCCCTGACTGTGGAAAACACTGTGGGTGATCGTGTCTCCCTGTTTTATGATCAGAGGGTCATGGAGCAAGGTTATCTCTGGTGTTATGGGAAAGAATGGACAAAAACAGCATAGAATAGGCAGATATATGGGTCAATTGTGCTGGGTTTGTTGGAGGGAGAACACAAATCGATGAGATCCCAGATCTATTTGAGCATATTTTTCCCCTGGAAAGAACTGGACTGAGGTAAGTCAAATGTTATTATACCATGGTGGCCTGGCCAGGGCAGTGGAAAGAGCGATCCAGAAGACCTGAGTTCAATCCCTGTCTCAGACACTTACTAGCTGTGTGATCCGGACAAATCATTTAACTCTGCTTCAGTTTTCCTCATGCAAAATGAGGATGGTAACAGCACCTACCTCACAGGGATGTTATGAAGTTCAATATTCGTAAAGTTTGTCTTGCATTTGCATAGTGTTATATTAAATGCTTAATGCTACACGAATGCTAGCCATTCTGCAGATTGAGAAACTCTGAAAAGAGAATTGAGAAGCTCTGATAAGTGAAAGGGCTTGTCCACTTTCCCTCAGTTTAGATCTAGTAAGATTAGACTCAAACCCAGGTGTAATGCATCCTTATCTAGCACTCTGTCCCCACTCGAGTTTCTAAAAGGAATAAGTCTATTCACCACCGTTCATAGGTTTTAGGGTTGGCAGTGACTTTGAGGAGGGAATTGAGGACCAGAGGGAGTTCTGTCGTGTCTTATTTTGCCAAGGGTCACACGGGCGGTCGCTGGTCCAGAATTCAAATTCAATTCTGACTCAAGTCCTTTCCAGGACACCCCATTGTCTCTGCTGTAGACTGGGTCACAGTGAGTTCCTTGGAGTATCTACCTGAGATTTATTTCCTCTCCTTTCTTTAACCTCCCCCTCCCTCCAATATCTGGGTTTGGAATCCTTCGTGGGAGAAAATAATGGAGAGAGTGTCAGAATATTAATAGCTCACATTCACTCAAGGATTTATTAAGCACTTGCTATATGCAAAGCTTTGTGCTAGTGCAGGGATGAAACTAAGGCGGAGTTGGGGGAGGAGGGATGCCACACTTACGCAGGCTTGTGCAAGATAATTTGAGGTGAGAACTCTAATTTGATTAAGACTTTCCTGGCGCAGTCTCCGTAGGCACCGCAATTATTTTTCTCCCCATGTTACAGATGAGGAAACTGAGATTTATAGAAAGGTAAAATAACCAAGGACACAGAAAATGAGCAATTTAAACCAGTAAGTCCGGCGCCAAGTCTGGGGTTCTTGCTACTATGCCTCACTCTTATGAAAACTGCTGGTCCCAAGAAGGGGCGACACTCTGAGTATCCATGTAATTATCCCCCACCTCTTTTCGCCCCAGGGAGCACTGAGACGGAAGGGGGCGGGGTTCCTGGTTCCCATGGCAACCCACTCAGGAGGCCCGGCGCCAGGCCGGTCGCGTACAGGCTGGGCAGGGCAGGGAACTGAGCGGTCACGCCAGGGGGTGGAGCGAGGCCCTTCTCTCGGTTGCTATGGTGACGCGTCAACACCTCCAGCCCGCGGCGGCGGCAGCAGAGTAGCTGCAGCGGCGGTGGCTCCACCCGGGAGGCCAGAGAGGCTGGGGAGGCCTCAGAGGTCGCTGGTGCTGCCAAGATGGTGAGCCTCGGCGGTGGGGAGGGGGTTTGTGGTGGGCTGGTTATGGGTGCCCGGAGCAGGGGCTGGGGAAGAGGGTAAGTCGGCCCGGAGCGAAGGGGCAGGAGGCAAAAGGGGAAGCCGAGGAGTCTGCGGATCTGGCCGTCAGTCAACAAGCATTTATTAAGTGCCTACTATGTATTTGCACTGGAGATACAAAGACAAAAAAAGAATCAGTTCCTGTGTTCCAGAAACTTATATTCTGTGGGGGAAACAACAGGTGCAAAATAAATGCAAGGAAATTTGTTGAGAGAGGGGTGGAATTAAGAAAGGCGTCATTCAGAAAGTGACTCGAGCTGAGCCTTGAAGGAAACTTGGGAAATCTTTCTGGAGAAGGGTATTCCAGGCACAGCCAGTGCAAAGGCACATAGGTGGGAGATGGATTGTTGGGTCAGCTGGGGGAGATCTGAGGCAATCTTGTTAGTTCAGAGGATTGGAAGCTGCAAGAGATCCTAGAGGTCATTATATCTCACCCCTTTTGTATTACAGATGTGGAAAAGGACCCCTAGAGGGTCATTAATTTGACTGGCTTGAGTCAGTAAGCCCTAGCTCTGCCTCTTACTAGTAGCAATGCTAACTTGTAGTCATATAAAACTTCACAGAGTGCTTTCAACATACCTGCTGTGTCTGATGTGATTTCCGCAACCATCCTATGAAGTAGAGAGGACTCCCATTTTACAGATGAAGAAACTGAGGTCCCCGGGAGGCTCAAAAGACAGACATAATCACAGAGGCGAAGAGTTGCCAGAGACCTTAGAGGTCATCTGGCACAAACGATACCTAAATCAGGAACTCTGTCTCCATTTACCCCTTTCCCAGAAGTGGTCGTCATGTAGCCTCCACTAAAAGATCTCTGGTTATAGGGAATTCACTATCCCCCCAGTCAGCCCATTCTATTTTTGGAAAGCTGTAATTATTAGGAAGTTTTCCTTTATGCTGAGCTGAATAAAATTTCCCTCCTTGTAGGGCCAAGGAAAACAAGCCTAATCCCTTTTCCACATGGCAGCCCTCTAAGTATTTGTAAAGCAGCCCTCATATTCCTTGCAAGGCTTCTCTTTTTCAGGTGAAGTAGCTCCACTTCTCCCAAACTGAGGCTCAGAGAGAATGTGATTTTAAGGTCACACAGCTTGCATGACATGATTTAGTGTCCCCTTGTCATCTGGATTTCCCTCCTCTTGGTACCCTCCAGCTTATCATCGACTCTTCAAAATGTTAAAAAAAAAATCGCAACCAAACTGTTGTTGCCAAAACTGTAGACTTAACTTCATATGTGCTTTGATCAGGAGAGAGTACAGGAAGAGTCTCTGCCCAAAACCTCACTACTGTTAAGTGGGACATGATACTTCTTGGCTCTGCATTCATTTTGTTATACTGACTTTACCAGTGGTGTGAATTTGAGCAAATCACTTCAGATTCCTCATCTGTGAAACGAGAGTAATAATACTTACAATGTCTTCACTTGAAGTGTTATACATTTCTAAAGTACTTTGTGAATGTGAAGGACAGCCTGTGAAATGAGGGGGCTGGAGATTAGATGGTCCCTAAGGTCTTTGGCAGCTATGAATCTGTGCTTTCGTTGTGGCTATGCAGGCATAGGCACCAGAAATATGGAAGGTAGTGCTAAACCTTTGGGAGGCGAAACCCCTTAGATAGAGCTCTAAAAATGTGATGGACCTGTAGAGTATGGGGTCTGCCCTCTGACTGCCATTTCTAGGAGACTTAGGTTCTAATCTATCTTAAGCTATCAGTTTATGTGAGTTCAAAGCCCATCTAAGACACTAACTAGCTATGTGTCCCTGGGCAAGTGACTTAACCTCTCAGCCTCAATTTCTTCATATTCAAAATAATAATAACCAACATTTTATAGTGCTTACTGTGTATCAGATACTGTGCTAAGTGCTTTACAATTATTATTTCATTTGATCTTTACAGCTTCAGCAGGCAGGTGCTATTATCATCTCTGTTTTACAGATGAGAAAACCAAGGCAAACAGAAGTAAAGTGACTTGCCCAGAGTCATAGCTAGTAAGTGTCTGAGTTCAGATTTGAGCTTGGGTCTTCCTGGTACTCTATCCACTGCACTAGCTATAGTAGCACCTACCTGCCTCCCAGAGTTGTGAAGATTAAATGAGATAATATATGTAAAGGCTAGCTATTGAGCCACAGGGCCAGAAGCAGAAGGTGTCCTTGAGTCTTTGGTGCAGTACTGTGTGTCTGCTTCAATTTGGAAGAGGGAGTAGGACCTGGATTGGTTTCTGTGTAAGAGCCTTTTCTTTAAATCCTATACAGGAGAATTTCCCAGCATTCTTTGGGACAGTGTGGTTTGACCACTCTCACAGCAGGGGGGTTGGTGTGTAATTTAATCTCCCATCTAACATAAATCCCTCCTACAGTAGTTTTAGAGCAGAGTTTGAAGGAACAGATATGAACTACAAAAAGGGGAGAGGTAGGGAAATGGCGGGGACCATCTTTAGGGCATAGGTAAAGCAGGGTGATGTGGTTGGACAAAAGATGGAATAGTCTGGGTCTTGGAAGTTTGGGAGAGAGGAGGTAGATAGAGGAAGTTTGGCAGGTGGGGGATGGTGCTTGATCTGGGAGGAGGAAAGTATTAGGGATTCTGGGACCTGGGAAAAGGAGTGAGAGTTGAAGTGTGGGTAGGGGCCACTAGAAATGTGCGGAGGCATGGGAAAGTGAAACAAAAACTCCGAGGAGCTCTGAGGTTGGTTGCTTGGGCCTACTTGGTTGTTTGAAGGTAGGGACCATGGAATGTATTTTCCCTAGGACTGCAGGAGATGGAACATTGGATGGTTGGATGGGGAAATTTTGTGTTCCTATGTATTTCCCTCAGGCATATGAATATTATTTTTTTGGTGTTATCATTAACTTTATTTTTAAAAATTATTTTTATTTTATTAAATATTTCCCAACTGCATGTAAAAAAATTTTTTTTAGCAATCATTTAAAAAAATTTTGACTTCCAAATTCCTTCCCTTATCCCTCCTCCCTCCTTGAAAAATCAAGTAATTTGATTTCAGTTATACAAGTCAGGTCATGTAAAACATATTTCTACATTAGCCAAAGCATGTGAATCTTCTTAGGATTTGTCAGTTGTATCAGTGGGTACTGAGATGTGCTTATGGACTCTGGGTTCCTATGAAGTAGGGAGAGTGGATATCTACCTCCCTTTTATAGATGAGGTAACCACAAAGTTAAATGACATGGGCTTTTACAGTCATAAAGCTGTAGAGTTGGAAGGGACCTTAGAGGCAGTTACTTTTCAGGGGGGCTCAGTGTCATGGTTCAAAAGGCAAGTAGGGTTTGAAAATCCATGTAATCCATGTCTCAAGAACCACAGCTCCAATTTAACATGGACCAAGTTTGCTCTTGGAGGATGCTTTCTAGAATTATATTTATGGCTCATTTTATACCCACCCAGGATCTCTCTTGGGAATACCAATCTCTGGTTCATGCTCCTATTCAGTGTTTTCTGCTATGTCATAGGAGTGGGGAGCCTGTGGCCTTGAGGCCACATGTGGCCCTCTAGGTCCTCAAGTGTGGCCTTTTGACTGAGTCCAAGTTTTATAGAACAAATCCTTTTATTAAGGGGATTTGTTCTGTGAAGTTTGGATTCAAAGGGCCACATTTGAGGACCTAGAGGACCACATGTGGCCTCGAGGCTGCAGGCTCCCCACCCCCTGTCAGCTATAACATCCAATTTTGGTTTCTGCCCCACTAAATTTAGGCCATCTGTTCCATTCAGACACTCAGGTTAATAAAACATTAACTTTAGGATAGATTTTATTTAACCTGACAGAAAATCCAAAGGACTCATATCGAATGTCCATAAATAGTGAAAACGACTTCTCTTCCCTTTCTGGTGGGGCTCTACCTTCCTCAGGGACCCACACCGTCCTGCAGACTGATAGAACTATGTGTAGTGGCTTCCTCTTCTCCTCCAGGGGGAAATAATTTAGGATTGCTAGGAAATAAAACAACCCTACCCTTTCCTCCAGAGAATCCTACAATTCTCCACATTTATAATGCCACCCAAGGGAATCAGTAAACCTTTCTCCCTGGTGTGTCCACACTTCCTACACAGTACACAGGATGTGTGCAAGTCCATTGGGCCTCTAGACTTCTCTATGCCATGGCTCTCTGACATGCTGAACTTTTCCTTCTGTCTTTTTCCTCAAAGAGTCTACATTCTAAGGGGGAGTGAGGGGAAGATTCCAACATGGACACATGTGTGATGCAAGGCAAAACTATGATTAGGGCAAAGCAGAAGTCCAGCCACAGGACGTGTGGGCAGGAATCACCTGAAAGTTCATCTAGTCTTGTCTTCTTTCACAATGATACTCAGGCCCAGAGAGGTTTGTTAGGTACCCAGTATCACACCAGCAGTGACAGAGCTGGGATCTGAATGCAGGTGTTCTGACTCCAAATACACTCATGTATCCGAGCAAAGAACTTTGAGGAATTTGAAGAAGTACAAGCCAGTTTCAACAGTGAGGTGCCGGTAGTGGGCCTGGCTTAGGAAATGTTTTATGGCTGGTGGTAGTACATGAAATTAGGCTTCAAGGGAGGATCTTAACAGGGAAACTTTGGGGGTGGGGGTGGCTCATAGACCATTCCAGGATGGGGGATGGTATAAGTGAAGGCAGGGTGAGAGTGGAGCATGGTGGGTAGCTCACTTTGGAATCTTGAATAGGTGAACAGGAATAGCGTCATGGATTTCTGGAAAGGTATATTAGATAAAAGCAGATTGAAGATAATCTTGAATGCTAGCGGAGCCTACTTTCTTTCTCATTTCTCTCTCTCCTAATTCCCCAGCCCTGTATAGACCCATTAAAATCTACCCTAGATCCAAGGTTTGTTTTGGGTCAGCATCTACCAAACCACAATTCACAAACTCATGCAGGTTTTTTGTTTTTGTTATTGTTTTTTTACTAGGGCGATTAGAGGATACTTAATACTTAATTAAATTGCAGGGGAAAATGAATAACAAGAGAAATTCATGACATACACACAGGGATACAGCTTGTCATAGATTACCATGCCACCAGTGGGAGAGGGAGCATATATAGGAAACACATGTAGTTGTGGAACATATTTGGCCAAGGAACATGTTTTGAGGCCACACACATTGGGAGAGGTGTATAAGGTGTAATCATAGAACATTTGTGGGAAAAGGCATACTCAAAAGAAACAAGGGAGGCCAGGGGACATGCATAAGCAGGGTAAGTCATATTCCTGGGTCAGCATCTCCACTGGAGCCCCTGTTGGCCTATCGTACTGCTGCTTTTTCCCCACAGAACTGCCAGTGTCATCTGCCTTTCTCCTTCCTCCCTGTCCTCCCCCCACAAACTACTGCTCAGTTCTCTCCTCTGGATTGACATCTGTTGCTCTCTATGCTGCTTTCTGTCATCTGTTGGTTTTTTGCTGAGTAGCTTCGGACATTCAGCCTTTCCCTGGTGGGGGAAGAGCCTCACTTCTTAAATCAAAGCCGAACTGTCTGTTTCAACACTTTTGTGATTCAGACCCACAGATGAAGCCAGGTAACCAGAGAATCTCTCAGATATTGATTGGTCTTGTAATTGCCATTCTTCTGCCTCCCACTGCCCCTCTTTGAATTTAGTCTACTCTTTGAGTTAGGGTGAGAAAATTCCTTTCAGTTCCCAACTTGCCTTTGGTTGCTAACCTGGAGTTTGGCAGCCTTTTGTCAGGCTTTCCTAATGACCCTCATGAGCTCCCTATACTAGAGTAAGCAATTTGTAGTTTGGTAGGCAACACAGAGTGAGAGACAGTTTTTGAATAGAGAAGTAACATGACAGAATGGTGTATCAGGAACTTTACTAGTCAAGGCAGGCAGTGAGACCGTTTTAGAAATTTTTATAGTAATTTATATGAGAAGTGATGGGGGCCAGAAATAGAGTGGTTGCAGTGGGAATGAAAAGGAGGGGACAGGTGTGAAAGATGTTGCCAAGACAGAATTGATGAGATTTAGCAGCTGATTTTATGTTGTGATTGAAGAAGTCCAAGAAGATCTGAAGTTTTGAATATGGAAGATGGAGAGTGAAAATGGCAGTTGCCAGCAACAGTAATAGATCAGTCAGGGGGAAGGGAATATTTTCCTATAAAGCGGTGTGTGTGTGTGTGTGTGTGTGTGTGTGTGTGTGTGTGTGTGTGTGTGTGTAAAAGATGATGAATGAGTTGGGTTTTGGAATTTTTGATGCTGGTGGGATATCCAAATAGAACTTGCATAACCCTTTTTAAATTAAAATTTAGTAACATGTTTACATGTTTTTCACACATGAGTGTGAGTGCATTCCTCATAAATTTACTAGAGGGCGAAGCAGTTTTACATAGTGGATTGAGAGTCAGAAAACCTGGGTTCAGGTTCTTAGAATGACACCTGCTACTTTTATGAGGCTTTTATGAGTCAACCTCTTCATGCCCCAGGCAACTGTCAAGACAATAAGTTGTATGGCAAGTACACATCTAAATTGATAGAGGGAATTCCTCCCTGGGAGCTCCACAGTAATGAAATCATAGATCTGGCAGAAAAAAATAATGGGAATAGAATTCTTCCAAAGGCAGACATCTTCGATCACTGTTTCATCTACTCGAAAAGTTTTTGTTGAGCATCTAATAATAACAGCTTGTTTTTCTATAACATTTTAAGTTATTTTTGCCCCTTACAACAAACCCGTGAGGTAGGCAATGAAGTACTTACTTACGTGCAAGAAACTGAATTAGGCAATGGGTGGCACGTACAAAGGTGAATGATATACTGTTCTTGCCCTTTGACAATCTGATCATCTAGTAGGAGAGGAACTTCTAGTTCCATCTCTGCTATTATCTGTGTGACCACAAGTGGGCCACTTAGGGGGGAAAGGATGTGGGAGCAAGCATTTATTAATCATCTACTATGTGCCAGGCACTGTGCTAAGGGCTTATCAAGTACTATTTCCTCCTCACAAAAAACCCTGGGAGGTAGGTGGTGCTATTATCCCCTTTTTAAGTTGAGGAAACTGAAGAAATAACCTCTATTGGGTCCCAGTTTCTCTCTCTTTTTTTTTTCCCAAGCTCACTAACCCACATTTATTATTTAATTCATCATAATTATATGTTAGATAACAAATATAGAAATCATCCAAGGATTAGCTAATTTGTATAAGGTTATTGTCCTACAGTTAAGCCAACTCCTTAATATATTCAAAATCAAAACATGTCACCATTTTCAGAAGTGTCATTAGATGAATAACCAAAGTCTTTATAAATCAAGTAAATGCAAGTTTTAACATGCAAGTTCTTCGAAGATCTGTAATTTATTTTTAGCGTGGGTATTTCCTCCACTGATGTGTATTGCAACCCATTGGTAACTTAGTAGGGTCTTAGAGATTTGCTATATCCCTCAAATTCCTGAGCCTTTTCAAACTTAGTGAAGCCTGTGCTTGGAGTATAGCCACAATGTGTCATTGATGGACCCTAATTTCTTCATATGTAAAATGAGGGAATTGGACTACATCAGTGGTTCTCAGGACCCATTTACACTCTTAAAATTATTGGAGACCCTAAAGAGCTTTTATTTATGTGGGTTATATCTATTGATATTTACCATATTAGAAATTGAAACTGATAAAATTTAAAAAATTATTTTTTAGTCATGCCAGACTCTTTGTGATGCCATTTGGGGTTTTCTTGTCAAAGATACTTGAGTTGTTTGCCATTTCCTTCTTCAGCTCATTTTACAGATGAAGAAACTAAGCAAAATGGGGTAAGTGACATGCCCAGGGTCACATAGCTAATAAGTGTTTGAGGCCAGATTGGAACTCAGGAGGATGAGTCTTCCTGATTTCAAGCCCAGTGCTCTCTATCCGCTGTGCCACCCAGCTGCCCCCATTAAAAAAAATCCCCAATTAATTAAAAAATAAACTTATTATACATTAACATAAATAACATTTTGAATGAAAAAAGCTATATTTTCCAGCAAAAAATTAGTGAGAATGGCACCGTTTTACATAGTTTTTTGCAAATCTCTTTACTGTCTTGTTTAATAGAAGACAAATTCTCATATCTGCTTCTGCATTCAGTCTGTTGAGATATTTTGTTTTGGTTGAAGTATCTGAGAAAATTTGGCCCCACACAGATATTTTAAAAGGGAGGAGTATTTTAATAGACAAAATATGTCTTAGTATTCTTTGAATATAGTTTTGATCTTGTGGACCACTGACAGGGTCTCAGGGACTCCTGTGGGTCTGTGAACCTAACTTTGTGAACTGCTGGATTAAATGGTCTAAATCTAACCCTTCTGCTCTGATATTCTATGATCTTTCCCAGAGTAATTCTCTTAATAATCAAAGCTGATATTGAGTGAAGTAGAGTCTGATCTGGAGTGCCTTCTCTCTTTTAGGCCAGGGGGAGCTACTACTTTAGCTCCAAGCTTACTTATTAGAGATACTAACCTTCAATGGACCTGACATTCATAAAGAGGAAATAGGTCTGGGACTAGAGAAGGGGATCCAGGAAAAGAACATTTCTTTGTTTTTGCTCAGCTGACAGGTGTTGTGGTTACGTCAGGGAAACTACAAACCAACCCATTCCAGCTTTGTATTGCTCTGTACTGGCTGAACAGTCCAGATAGACAATGCCTTGGCACTTGAAGTGCTGGCCTTGCCAAGATTTCTAGAAGTCATACTCCCAAATTTCAAGTTCTGTGCAATTACATGGAGTCCCAGTCTCATTCTCAAAGCCTTTGGATATGGGTCGAATCCCTAGAGCCTGAGAGGTTCAGAGGAAAAGGGATTAAATGGTGCCATCAAGATAGAATTTTGTTTTTATTTAAGAAATATTTTATTGATGTTTTTTGGTTTCATATCACTCATTTCCCCAGAGAGTCATACCTTGTAATGAAGAATGACAGAGAGAGAGAGAGAGAGAGAGAGAGAGAGAGAGAGAGAGAGAGAGAGAGAGAGAGACAGAGAGAGATCAGTTCAGCAAAATTCACCAACACATTGACTGAGTCTGACAGTAATGTGCAGCCTTCCACACACATAATCCCTGACCTTGAATTTTCTTTTTCAGCGCCGAGCTGGGTCATTATATTACATACCTTTTGATTTCAGTTTTTGTTTTTGTTATTCTTTTCTGTCATTGTTGTATATTGTTTTCTTGGTTCTACTTACTTCATTCTGCTTCAGTTCATGTCTCCCTGTGGGTCTCTCTAATCCAATCATATTCATCATTTTCAAGATGAAATTTTAGAAGCAACTCTACGCCTGCTTCCATTCTTCTAGTTTAATGACCTGCCTCCCCTAAATTGGCATTTAGTATTCAGCGTCTGTCTGGTTTTTTTCAGGCCTCTCTTCTGTTCTGCCCTTCTCTTCTGGATGATTTCCTATAAAGTTTGTTTTCTCGTCTGTAAAATAGGCATTTATGTGAGTTATTAATATGTTTCTTTAATGCAGTCTTAAGATTACATTTGCTTTTTCCCTGCTGCCACATCGTATTGTTGACCCAAAGTGAGCTTGCAGACCATTCAGCCCTCCAGATCTGTTTTAGACAAATTACTATCTAGCCATACTTATCTGCATAAAGTTGGTGGTTTTGAACCCAAGTGTATAAGACTTTACATTTCTAGGGCATATTCATAGGAGAAGCTCGTTTTACTACCCCATCCTGGGGGTGGAGGTAGAATGGGAAGGACGGGAGGTTGAGCACTAGGCTTGGAATCAGGAAGACCTGCATTCAGATCCAGCCTCAGACACTTCCTAGTGGTATGACCCATGCAAGTCACTTAATCTATATCTGTCTCAGTTTCCTCAACTATAAAATGGGGACAGTAATAGTGCCTACCTTGCAGGGTAGTTGTCAGGTCAAATGACACATAGTACGTGCCATACACACACACACACACACACACACACACACACACACACTTATTCCCCTTTCCTTCCTAAATCAGGGGTACCTTTAAATTCCATTCTTCATAGTACTGATTATAGAGTAGTACTAATCATAGCACTTACTGATTTAGAATTGAAAGCACCTCAGAGGTCATCTAGTTAACCCTCCGCCCCTCATTTTACAGGTGAGAAACCAAAGCCCAGGTTGGTTAAGAGACTGGCCCAAAGTTATGCTCTGGGTGGGAAACAACAGAGCTAGGATTGAAACCCAGGTCCCAAGACTTTGGATCCAGCACTCCATCCCTTCCCCCTCCCATGGCAATGCCTCCTCTGTCCTTGAGGGAGTTAAGAGCCTTCCTCTCCCTCTTTTAGCTACAATTTAATGGTTGACTGTTGTTTCTGTTGCAAACTCTGCCTTCCTGTGCATTTATTTTGTCAAGTAACTTTCGTTTGAGTTAAGCTAATGATGCTCTGTTCCTGTCCTGAAGGACATCAAGTTGCCAGGGCCCCTTCTTTTCCATCCCTTTTTCTTTTCTTTTCTTTTCTTTTTTTAATTTTCTTTTTTCTTTTTTTTTTTTGGCTAGGCAGTGGGGTTAAGTGATCTGCCCAGGGTCACACAGCTAGTAAGAGTTAAGAGTCTGAAGCTGAATTTGAACTCAGGTCCTCTTGAATCCAGGGCTGGTGCTCTATCCACTGCACCACCTAGCTGCCCCACCATCCCTTTTTCTTAAAGGTCTCTAGAGAACAAAAATTCACCATTTCCTCTTCTCCTACTGCATTATTTCTTTTCTGTCACAGGCAGGAGGGAGTGAGACCAAAAGGCATAGGCCAAGATTGACTAGTGCCCTTTGAACAAACCCTACTTCCACCTCCATGGCCACTCAATGAGGTTCCTCTTTACCACGGGGTTACCGGACTAGACCCACTTATCTGTGCATGCTTTAAAATCTACACGGGGACTGCATCAGCCAAACACGTGCGTGCTCCGGCTGGGCTTATTGACCAATTCCCCATTACAGTAACTTGCCCAAAGTCACACAGGTAACAAATGTCAAAAGTGGGATTTCAACCCAGGTCCTCTGATGCTTTGTTTGCAAGCCCTGTCATTACCTTGCTTTTCCTGCTTCTCCCCTCAGTTTCCCAAACATCCTTAAAGAATATGCATGACCCAGTAACAACTCCTAGTTACTCATTTGGTCCCTATGACTAGGGGATTTGGGTGACTGAGTCAGGCAGAGCCACCATTGCTCCTAGAATATGAGGAAGGGAGTAGAGAAATTCCCTCATTGCCGTTCTAAGTCCAAGGGAGAGATGACAGGATACCAAATCAATGTGCTTTCAAAAGAGAGGGTGGAGATCTTGAGTCTCTCCCTATCTATCAGATCCTTTCTTGCTACTTATAAGTATGTCCGTGTTTTCCCCTCACTTGATCTAACCATCTCTGCTAGCTATTGCCATAGGTCTCTTTCCTTTAATGGATAAATTTCTTGAGAAAGCTGAGCTAGCATTTATATAGAGCTTTAAGTTTTACAAAATGCTTTGCAAATATTTCATTTTATCTTCTTAATAACTCTGAGAGGTAGCTGCTATTATTATTCCCATTTTACAGATGAAGAAACTGAGGCAGATAGAAGTTAAGTGTCTGCAGTCAGATTTGAACTCAAGTCTTCCTGATTCCAGGTCCATTACTGTGGCACCAGCCTGCTTCTAAAGCACAGGTTTGACCATGTCACCCCAGAATGACTCAGTAAACTTCAGCAGCTCCCAATTTCCTCCCAGAGCAATATAAAGTGCTGTGTTTGGCATTTAAGACCCTTTCCTACCTTTTCAGACATTTTGCAATTACTCCTCTGTATGTCTATACTGCTGTCTATAATCCTGTGAAGTTGGCCTTTGAATATGACACTCCATTTCCCGACTCTACATTTTTTTTTTTGGCACTATCTGTCCCCATGCCTGGAGTGCTCCACTCTTTGCCTCTCCACCTCCCGGCTTCCCTGGTTTCCTTCAAAACTTAGCTCAGATCCCATCTTCTACAGTGGACCTTTTCAGTCTTCTGCTGGTGCTAGTACCTCCCCTCTCAAATTACCTCCTGTCTGCAGTGAATATATCTTGTATATTTCTAGTTATTTACACATTGTTCCCACCAATAGGCTATGAGTTTCTTTAGAAGAGACTGTGGATTTTTTTGTTTTTTTGCCTTTCCTCGTATTCCTAGTGCTTAGCATAGTGCCTGGCAGTAATTATTTAATAAATGCTTGTTGAATGACTGACTACATAAATGTTGTTGAATAATGGAGTCATCAGAAATGGGTGGGATTAATCATGGATAGGCTTGCCAACCTACTGATATTCTATCATTGAAGCTGTTTGGTTTTCTCTGATCTATGACTTGATGCCAAGGTTTATTTAGTTTTTACTTTGGTATCCCTAATTACAGAAAGCTTCTGGAGAGCACAGTTTGGAGTGAGAAGAAAGACTTATGCTAATATGTGCTATATTGAAAGAATGGCCCGTCTGGGTTTGGAAATGGGAATGAATGTAGTTGGGCTTATAAACAGATTTGCTTAAGAAATAAGGGTGGTGAGATGGGGGCTTACAGTTGGTGAAAGGGTCTTGAAGCTTAGTGTGAGGAATTGGCATTTCATATGGCAGGCAGGAGGGAAGCACCATAATTTTGGGAGCAGGAAAATGAGATGACCTGAATTGCCTACGTGGCAGTAATAATAATAACTGACATTTACATGTTACTTATGTGATCTCTTTGGAGTCTTATAATAAGCCTGTAAGATTTATATAAAGTAAGTACACAGGTATTAATATTCCCATTTTAGAGAGAGACTAACTGAAACAGAGAAAAAGTGACTTGTAGATCAGTGGTCACATAGCTAGTGCCACAGATTTGATTTGAACCCAGGTCTGTTGACTCCTTGGCTAGGACTCTATCCAAGCCTCTTCAGGAAACAAGTGGTCTTCTGGATGGTAGATGAGCTGAAACTGATTCTATCTCCTTTCTTCCATCATTCCTGTCTCCTATGTAACTCTGGGTTTCCCTTGATTGTAAAAGAGATACCCCAGTCTCCTCTTATAGAATTTGTGTTGGGTTTCTTCATAGCCACAGAGGTCCTCATTGAGTCCCCTCCTCTTGTGGGAGCACTCCTAGCCTGGTGGAGCACCTTAACTTTGCAGACTGCATCACATAGGATTTATTCAGGCTCTTTGTCTGGAGTGTAATAGATGAGGAAACCAAGCCCCAGAATTTTCCTTCATATGTACTGTCAAAAAGGGGTCCATGATACCAAAAAGTGTTAAGAACCGCTTTGTTAGTAGAATGTTTGTCCGCCTTGATCTAAGCTCATGTCATTATATTTGTGACCTTAAACTTATCTTCCTCCTTTCCTCCTTCCTCCCTTCCCCCATATCCCTCCAGCCACTAAGTGCAGCTGGCATCCTGAGCTCCTCCTCTAGCACTTCCAATAGGTCAAGGAACCGGACCCGCTACCGGACCAAGGCCATGAACTCTGAGGTTGATGAGAGCCTCTTTGGTGGTGGCAAGGTAACCTCCTGTTCCTGTCCAACTGCTGGTGATCTCCCCAAACCCCTTTTGTGTTCTCCTTTTGGAAAAACGTATGTGGGTTACCCCTGAGGCAGTGGCCTAGACTGCTGCCAACTAATGCTCGTGATGCCACCTGCTAAAGCACAAGACACTTTGTGGTGGCCACTGAGACCAGAGTGACAGAGCTCTGGTAGTGCCAGCAATAAACTGTGGGCATGTGAACAAGATGACTTATTTTCCTCCACCCCAAGCCCTCCCTGCTTTCCAGCCTTTAAGTGTAGCTGTGATGCCAACAGGAAGGCTGGAGGAGCTGTGTGGTGCCAGTGAGTGCATTCCAGATCACCTCATTTTTGAGGAGAGAGGCGGGCCCTGGGATGAAGACATTTGAGAATGACCAATAGAAACCAACTGTGCAAGTACAAAATAGCACTTGGTGGCTCTCTATAGTTTTCTCCATCCGAAGGAGTAAAACCCAAGAAATGAATACTCTCTTCCTGCTGTAATGTACCTTGATTTTATGAAATTAACTTCCTTTCCTACTGGTCCATTGGATAGAATTTCTTTCCTTGGGAATATGGTCTAAACCAAGGGTCACCAATTTCTTGAGTCCTGAGTGCCACTAGCAAAATTTAGCAATGCCCGTGAGCATCTCTGTGAGGTCTAAGGCATAAGTGGGGGGAGGCAACAGAAAATAAAAGAGAGGGGATTGGGAAAGTAGAAGAAAGAGGGAAAGAAAGGGAAGGAAAAAAGATGAAAAAGGTGCCTCTAGTGGGGAGAAGAAGGGGGCCATTAACAGTTGTCCCAAGTAGCACACATGTCCCTGACCTGAACCACCCAGAATGGAATTATAAAAGTCTTTCCAGAATTTTTCCTGGCATTAGTGTTCTTCCTTTTAGAAGCTCATCAAATTCCCCCCTAGCATTTGTCAATGATGGGAAAAATGGAATGTGGTTTCACTTGATGAACATCAGACCTGCACCTAGTCTGTGCTCAGTGGGACTTGGCAAGGTCTGGACGTGACTAAGTCTTCAGTGAACAATCACTTCTGGTAAGAGAATGGAACCGCCAGGAGAAAGCCTTGCCTTCTGATCTGTTTCCTTGGGCTGAATACCTGGAGGTGGAAAAACATATTGGAATCCGCAGAATGCGCTGATTTGGCAGTAGGTGGCAGGAGTTTCCTGCAGTCTGTCTGATACCCACACAGAAGCCCAGGTCAGGCACCAGGTGGCAGCAGCATGTTAGAGGAGCAGCATTTGGAGATTTCAGATTCCTTGGCTGTGAGGGCCCTTGAGCGGCTGTCTGGTCCAACCCTGTCTCTTCTGCCGACAGAGCCACGCCTATAGCATTTCATACAAGTGAACACCTCTTTTGTTTCTTGGGACCTCCAGGGAAAATGCCCCCGCAGCTTCCCTGAGTCTATACTGTTAGGAAAATTCTGTCTAATCTGCATACTTCCTGCTCTATGGTTCTAAGTCCAATGCCAGCCTGAGTTTCTTCATCTGGAAAATGAGGCTAATCTCTAAAGTCCTTTCCAGCTCTGTGTTTTTGATTTGATAAGTGTTCAGAAAAGTTATTGAGAAATTCTTCTGGTTTAAGTTGGTTGATTTAACACCACATAGTGTAAACTGGGGAATCTTGGATCATTGAGGGGGAAAAAAAGAAATCAAGTTAACTCAGTGATTCGAGAGAATTCATTAGCTTCTTCACCAAACTCAGAGCACTAGAACTCAGAAGTATGATGTAGAAGAAAAAAATTATGATAGGCTATCAAAGGATCCTTGGTTCAAATCCTAGCTCTACTACTTATCTTGTTGTATGACCTTGAGAAAGTCACTTAACATTTCTGGGATTTGGTTTTCCCATCTATAAAATGAGAGTTGGGTTAGATGATCACTTAAGTCATCTCCAATTCCTAAGTTTTATGCTTCTCCTCCCAAACCATGGAATATTTCAGACATTACTATCTCCACCTGTCCTTTGGGGAGGAAAGGGATGCCCTTCTCAAAGTGTGCTATGAAGTAGGACATTCTTCTTCACCAGCTACTGAATAGGACTATCATGGAAGGGTGGGGTGGGAGGGGATGAAGGAGGAGGAGAGGACAAATTAAAAAAAAAAACAACTTTTGGTCATTTCCAAATAGAGAGCATTTCCCTGTGTCCAACAGTCGTTGCAGCCTTAGAGTCTGGGCCTCAATTTATCTTTTAGTGTTTGGTTGTTGGGTGGGTAGAGAACCCAGGTGAGGGGATTCCCTGGGACTCAAATTGGTGAAAAAAGGGTGGGAAGTTCGTGTGGCCCCCTACTGAGCTGCCCCTTCTGGCCTTCCAGTCCTCCCAACAGGTCCACCCTGACAGCCCCATTGTGCTTCTAAGGGACAAGCAAAGTATGCAGAAGAGCTTGGGCTGGACCCACAAGCCAGAGACCATCCAGCTTATCACTCGAGACATGGTCCGGGATCTGGTGTGAGTAGCTGGGCCCAGTCACCCTTCCCTTTTCCCTCTTTCCTCTTGCCTTAGGGGACTGTATTGAGATGAGAGGAGAATCCCTCCCACTCCTGTGCTTTTCAGGTTTTTCCCTTTTGTTTTAGGGTTTGCAGTTTTTCCTCTTTATACATCATTGTCTTTTCCTGTTGTCCCCTGATTCCATGTTCTTTCTTCCCTATTTCCTTCAGCTGGCTCTAGGGCTTAGGAGCTAGTAGAGGGGAAGGGCCCATGGAGTGCTTGGGTCCTGCCCTCCCCTCCTTTTCCCCCCCTCCCCTTCGCACTGGTGCTCTTGGTAAAGGGAAATTAGCTGGATGAGTCAGTTCCTTTCTGGTGCCTTAAGAGTCTGATGCAAAGGAAAACTGACCAGCTGCCTAATTAACCTCTTGGCTTCTTCCCAGACTGGCTGGCCACAAATGGGAAATGCTAGGTTCCTTTGGGATTAGCTCAGCACTGTTTCCTAGTGGCTCCCTCCTTGTCCTGGCCTCTTCCCCCTAGATCTGGGCCTGGCTAGGAATCTGGAAATGAGCCATTTCTTTGTGGTAGTTGGTACTTAGCTAACTCTATAACTGTCCATTCCCTTCCCTCCCCGAAGCTTCAGGAAATAATGGGCCAGGGAGACACACCAGAGATGCTGCCCTGAGAGCTGTCTCTTCAGTTAATCTTGTTTGCAGCTCTGGGATAACCATATCCTTGCTTAGCCCAAGCCCTTCACCTTCCCATTCAGCAGTCCTGAGAGCCATCCATAGGTCTGAGGTCTGGGGCACTTACATAAGGTGACTGTTATTTTTTAGGGCCATGGAAAGCAGCAGGAGGCACATTAACCTGGTACTGGTGCATACCCAGGGCCTTTGGTGTAGGTTCTGAACATATTTGGTTATTCCAGATGCAAGGCTCCACTGGGCTGCACCACTTGGTTAACCTCGATGTCCTGGCCAAATCCCAAATATGCTTTCTCATTCTGTCTGCCTCCTGGAATCCCCCCACTGGTTTTATTAGATGAGGTTTCACTTCCCGTCTCAAAGCCACTGCGTCTTATTCCTGTGTGCCTGTTAAAATGCCTCACCCAGAAGCAGCTTCATTCCTTAGGTGACCCCCTCCTCCCCGCACTGCTCCCTTCCCCACCTTTAATGTATGTCATTTGTTTATAATCATTATAATTAGTTATTGGTTTGTTGGGTGCGTTGGGCAGCTGGAAAGGAGAGGTCTGTAGACATGTCAGCTACTGTTGTTGATCAGAGATTTTAATTAATATTTAGTGTTCAAAGCTTCTGTCTGGGCTGGGTGAACAGGGATGTTTAAGTGTTCCTGCCCATTTAGAGAGAAGATCCATCCCTTAAAACTTCCCTTTTTTGATTCCTTGTGATCAATGATATTCACACCTTTTCTCTATTGGGTCCAGTTGGTGTAAGTTGAAATATCTCATGTTGAGGAGCTGGCTGTGTGCCAGGGGGTGGGCACTATGGTAGGAACAGGAGAAAGGAGCAGGGAAGCCAAGGTGTGTTAGAATTTTCTGTGTGTGTGTGTGTGTGTGTGTGTGTGTGTGTGTGTGTGTGAGAGAGAGAGAGAGAGAGAGAGAGAGAGAGAGAGAGAGAGAGAGAGAGATACTCACACTTTTATTTTCTTCTTTTCTTTCTTCCCTCTTCCCCTTTGATTTTTGTCTCCACTTTTGGTTTTACCTCCCATTAGAGTTCCTACAAAAGACCCTTCAGGGGAATCTCTTATCATCAGTCCTGAAGAATTTGAACGGATCAAATATGCTTCCCGAGTCCTTACCAAGGAAGAGCGAAATGCCATTGAAGAGGCTCACAAAAAGGAAAAGACTGATGTCTTGGTAGCTAACCTTCAACCTTGGCCTCTGTGGATCCACTGGTGACTTGGGGATATGTTGGAAGAGATGTTGGCTTCTCACCAAATAAAGGGGAACTCAGACTAAAAGACCCCAAAGAAAGGAAAGGGTGGAAAGTTAGACTGAATTCTAAGGAACATTTATTTTTAAAAAATGTGGCAGAAGAGCTCAGCTAGAATGATGACCAAAGAAACTACGAATAGTAAGGGCAGTGGTGAGGATGGAGCTAAGAGATGAAACTTTTTGCTTCTTAGTGATCAGATGGAGTGAGGAGTAGAAATCCCACTGGAGCAAATTGGAGAGATCAGCCCCAGGACAAAATATTTAGGCAACAGTCCCAACCTCAGTACGACTTCAAGGTCCCTTTCACCTTTATATCTGTGGTAATAAAAAAAGGATCAGGCATCCGTCCACACACCCTGCTGAGATGGACTGATCTCTCCCAGAATGCAGTGACCCTTCGAAAGCAGATGATGAAACAGAAGGAGATGGTGCGGCAGAAGAATAGGAAGCTCAATGACCTGGAGGAGGAGGCCAAGGAAAGGGCACAGAATCTCCTGGAGAAAGCCAATGCAATGAGGATGGAGCAAGAGGTTGAGGTCAAAGACATGAGCCAGGTAAGGAGCCAAGGGAGGCCACTGGTTGTCTCTTGTTCCTGTCAGTCTTTTTATCCTCACTCTGGGCAGTGTTGGTCCCATGCTGGAGGTACCCAACGAGGTCAAAGAAAGCAGTCAGGGGTACTGGAGGCTTGTGAAGAGATAGTGGATGGAGGATGGAAAGTGAGGCCCAAGCTGTTCCCATGGCAGGTGTGCCTGCCATGGAAACCAGATACCTAGGTAGCTCAGTGAGCATGAGATCTGGTCCTGCCGTTTCTATTGTGACCGTAGCTGGTGGCTCAGGCAGTGAGGTTCCATTGGTGAGAAAGGGGAAAGTTGGCACTGCTGTCTTGGTGCTAGAAGTGCTCCAGCTGTTTACAGCTTGTTTCTTGTTGGTTCATTTAATATTCAAATGCAAGGAGTTTATCATTCCCCCAGTAGTGCTAATTCCTGCTCCTCCACCTTTGACACTCCCAGTTCTTCCTCCTCTCCTCTCTTCCAGGGCCTCTCACCCTCTTTGTTCCCTCTTTCCATAATTATCTCTAGGGGTCTCCCTCCTTGGCTGTCAAATCAAGCTCTCCTGATCTGAAAAAGAGCAGAGTTTGCCTAAATGTGCTCATTTTTACCAGATGTCATAATGGACACTTTGCTGGGTCTAGTGGTCTACATTTTGTGCTCCACAATTCAATCACAACTATCAACATTCAAACAATCAACTAACAAGAATCTATTAAGCACCTAATGCATGCCAAGCACTGAGCATACACAGGCAAAAGTGGAACAGTCCTTGCCCTCAGTAAGTTTCCATTCTATCAGGGAGGTGAACATGTACGTAATTAAGAACATACAAAATAAATAAGGTGCATTTTTGGGGAGAGGCACTAGTTGTAAGCTAGGGGTGGGGATCTGGGAAGGCTTCACGAATAAGGTTTCACATGAGCAGAGTTTTAAAGGAAGAGGGATTGTAAGAGATTTGGAGGTGAAGTAGAAGTGCATGCCAGTCACAGGAACAGCTGGTGCAAAAGTGAAGAGGCAGGAGATGTGTGTCAGGAACAGAAGGCAGATTGTGGGAAGGGGAGTAGTATATAGCAATGGTATCAAACTCAAATAGGAACAGGCCACCAAACTGTATGTAAGGATCCCTGCAGGCCACAGATTGGCTTAAAAGAACTCATATTAACATTTTCTATGTTCTATTGTATTTTTATTTTGATAAATATTTTGTTAAATATTAACATTAATATTAATTAACAACATCAAGTATATTTTAAAATATTATTTTGTTAAATATATTTCTCACTCAGATTTTAATCTGGTTTGGACAGCATGTGGGAGTGTTGCTAGACCCTGGTCCAGTGTTTGACACCTCTGGCATATGTATAGTAAGATTAGAAGGATTCGTTAGGGCCAGGTTGTGAACGGCTCTAAAAGCTAGACAGAGGAGCTTATGTTTGATCCAAGAGGGCAGTAGGGAGCCATTACAGTTTATTGAGGGAGGGGGGTGACACAGTCAGACTTACACTTTAGGAAAATCACTTTGGCAGCTCAGGAAGCCAATTAAGAGGCTGTTGCAGGTAAGTGGGGATGAGGGCTTGAACCTAGGGTGATGGCCAGGTGAGTAGAAAGAAGAGAAGAGAGGTGAGATGTATTGTGGAGGTAAAGATTTGGTAACTTATTGAATGTGTGGCCTAAGAAGAGGGTGTATACATATTTAATTTGGGTGTGCATTTGAGAAATTTTTTTAAAGGTAAGTATTTAAGTGTTTGATTTTTATCACACTAAATAAACTAAATTGAACTTTGTAACAAATTAAAAGCTATTTAAAAATGCCAGCTTGAAAAAATGAGACACCAACTACTAAATTTCTTTGGAAATAAGAGTATGTTTGAGACATCAGGGACCCTGAATATACACACATATGAGTAAGGAGGATAACAATGCTGGCTCTTAGATTAGAGGATATGAGTTCAAATTCCATTTCTGATGATTACTATGTGTCTTTGGGCAAGTCACTTAACCTCAATAGGCCTCAGTTTCGTTACCTGTAAAATGAAGGATTTAGACTAGATGGCCTTAAAAGATCCCTTCCAGCTCTAGATATATGGTCCTATTGTTATATTTACTTTTCTGGGCTTCTAATTGATTAGAGCTAGGGATTTCTACTGGTCTTTGGAGAGGAATCAACATGTGACTCCCATTTCCTTCCATCCTTCCTCAAATACTTTTTTATTGTACATGCTCTCTCTCTCTCTCTCTCTCTCTCTCTCTCTCTTCTCTCTCTCTCTCTCTCGCGTGCACACACACACACACACACACACACCACACACACACAGTCACTACTTTCATCCCTAAACCCAGTGTTATAACCTCTTATTTATTCCTCAGATCATCCGAAATGCCAGGTGTCATGCCATCCGAGATGCTCAGATCCTGGAGAAGCAATTAATCCAGAAGGAGATGGACACAGAGGAGAAGCGACTGGACCAGATGATGGAATTAGAAAGGCAGAAGTCCATTCAGAGGCAGGAAGATCTAGTCAGGAGGCGGAAAGAGGAAAGAATACGGTAAGCTGTCTGAGTTGGCATCTCCCTGGCCAGGCCACTTCCAGTGAAAAAAGAGATAGGAAATTGTCCCATCTTCATCATTAGCAGATATTGTTATTATAAAATCTTCACTAAGTGCTATAAAGAAATGTCCCAGGAGGGAAGAGAGATGACACTCACACCTGGACTCTGGAGTTTTCCCTTGGTAGAGCTGACTCTCCATCATAGTTGATTCTACTCCTTCCCTGGCATCCTGAGGTAGCTGGATTTCCCTAGTTTTCCTGGCCTGGTGAAGGACAGGGCCTCAAACCCAGGAACCTCCTGATTCCAAGACCAATGTTATTTCCACTCAACCAGGCTACCAGATGGGGTGACCTTGTGTGTTTGCCTGTGAGAAGCAAAGGGGCAAAGTGGGACAGAAGAGTCGAGGGCAGTGAGGGCACCTGAGACAGACTGGAAGAGCTCTGTGAACCAGACAGTGGATGTTAGTCCTGCTCCTGAATTCGCTTTTACTGTTGGGAGAAGGGAGTTTTTCAGACTATTTTCTGACCATCTTGTGGGAAGGGCTAAAGATGGAGGATAAAGAAGAGAGATGGAGACCAATGGTAAGATGCTAAGTTGTTAAAAGTGGGGGTTGGATTGGATGGTTTCTGTGATTTGTAGGGGAAGACGGCATATCATCCAGCAGATTGAAAAGAATCAGGAGGAACGGTCACTGCAGGCAGAGGTCCGGGAGCAGGAGATCCAGCAGATGTTACAGTATATGGAGCAGCTCCAGGAGGAAGACATAAAGGTAATGGAGAGTGAGAAAGAATGCTGTGTCTTACTAGGCAACTCATCCTATACCCTTTTCCTCCCCTTCCCCCTACACTCTGCCAACTCTGAAAGGTTTGCTGCTCTGGGACTGGGAGGTACAGACAAACAGACTTTTAAAAAATTGACTTTTAAAATTAAATTTAATTTTTTAAATTAAAATTTTAATTTAATTTTGGACCACGTTAGTCACTTCCCAATAAACAGCACCCTCCCTCATCTCTGCCATTGTTTTCCCATAAAAAAAGATTTAATCTAAATTGGTTAATAGATTGATTATAACTGACAGCATATTTAACTTTCTGCTCTTAAGTTTTGATATTTCTTAACAGAAAGGAAGTGTATTTTACCTCTGTTACAGGCAAAATATTCATCAGACATATGCTCATTTAACATCATCATCATTGTTTACTATGATACTGAACAGTTATTTGTACCTGGTGCTGTGCTGGGGGCTGAACTGAATCACATCAGTCCCTGCCTTCTGGAGGCTTATAGTCAGAGGCAGGCCTGTCAGCCCAGATAGGCAGGTCATGCTGAATAGTTTGTACTTGTAGCCAGTAAATGAGAACAATGCTTTAAATCATTGGTGTCAAACTCAAATAGAAACCAGGGTGGGGGTGGGCACAATGCCGTACAAAAATTGACTTAGAAAATCATATGTTAACATTACCTATGTTCTATAGTATTTTGTTAAATATTTCCCAATTTACATTTTACTGTGGTTCAGACTGCACTAGGAAATGATTCGAGGTTATTTGAGGCCTGTCCTGTAGATCACCTCTTAGTTATCTGCAGGTGGAATATCCTTTTGGTAGATTAAGCTGGGCAGTGCTCTGGTTTGGGAACTTAACTTGCCCTGGTCACCTCCCAAGCTGTTTGGTGGCCTCTCTATCCTTAGTTGTTATGTACTCGGGCAGGGAAAACTCATTTTACCATTAGCCAATATGAAACAATTGGGAGTGTGTATGCATTGCAAAAGAAATGATTAAATGCATGCCACAGCTAAATAGACAGGTTTTTAGGAGTCTCTGCTGTTTGGATTATCTCTTCTAGTGCTTGTTCTTTTTGCACAGATAATTCAATTGGCTGTGTTCTCAGGAAGGGTAAGTGAATTCTTGCATGCTAAGTGAAGAGGGAATGGGAAGAGTCCCATGGCCAGGCATTCTACAGTCTGATTGGCTCATATTCAAATAAAGCGTTAAGGTTTAAAAAGCATTTTGGCGAAAAGCCTTTGAGGGAGGTAGTGCAAATTTTGTTTCCATTTTACATGGTGAGGAAACAAATGAGAGTTTGTGGCTTGCTTATGGTCACAAAGCTAGCGTGTGATGGGATTCAAAGCAGGTCTTCTGACTCTGCGATGGAGTTCTCTTTCTAATACCCTATGTCATCCTTTTCAGGCCTTATGAAGCAGGTGGGATTCCAGGAGCTATTTCAAAGGCAAAGAGACTTGTCAGTCTGGGGAAGAGAGTCATTATAGGCACATGGCCTTGCTTAAGAGAAAGATTAGACCTTGGAAGCATGGAGCAAGCGTGGCTTGAGTGGTCTGACGTTTAGCGGGAGACCATGCTACTCCTGCATTTGGGCAGCCATGGAAGGGACAGAGACAGAAAAAATTGGGCAGGACTTGAAGGGGTGGCCTGAGGTTTCCAGTCTAAGCTTCAACTTTTCAGGCTCGGGAACCTGATTTCCTCAGTCCATACAGAGGCAATCAAACTGCTGAACTGATTTGTACCAACCAAACTCACAAGAGACTGATTAGGAATCTGATTAGTCTGAACCAGAAAGCTGGCTGTTGTTTGTCTGTAGTTTTTGAAGAGGACCAGTGACATCACAGGGTAATGTCTTGAGTTGCCTATGAATTGGATTTAAATGAGGCAGAGCTGCACAGAGTAGTCAGCCCCACTCTCTCTTCCAGAGTCATTGAAGTTCAGTGGCTGGATAAAAGTCAGGATGACTGGTGATAGTCTGGGATGCCTTGGCATCTTCGATATCTGACCAAGCTCTAAGCACGCCAAAGTGCTGCTTCAGCCTCCTACGTGGCCATTAGAACAAATTGTTCTTATCTGCCCATTCCTCTGGGGGAAAGTCTTCACATGCTTGGGGTAGACATCCCCTAATTCACTGACAGTTTTGTGGCCCATCGGTTACTTTCAACCTGGTTTAGCCCGTCTGCGGAGATGGTTTACTGGGGTGTGGCCACTGTACATGCTACAGCTTCTTGGAGCCACAGGTGAGAGTTGAGTGACAGATGGACACCAAAGGTAGATGGGGAGCCCTGAAAAAGGCTTGGCAAGCTCGTCTTTTTTGAAACCCCACCAGAAAGCTAATTTATTAATGTCTGATGAAAAATAGAATTGAAAATATTTACCAGGTTTTAAATTACCTTCCAATAGGGAAATCCTCTTGAAAAGCTAAATGGATCTAGAACAAAGGGCGCTAGGTGACTATAAAAGATATTGTACTAAGGCTCTAACAGTTGGTGCTGCCTTCTTTGGTGTGAGGATGGACCTACTAAATGGACTGGAGCACCCTAACTGTGTTGCCTCCAAGATGGTGGACATGGATATTCCCCTCTTTAATTACTATCTCCCTAACCTTGCATCTTTCCCTCTGCCTCACACCTATGAAACCTACTCTTTCTATCCATCACAGGCTCTGATTTCTTCCTCTTCTTCAAATCTCTCATCATCTTTACTGTGGCCTCACTTTTCTACCCTTCTCAGTCTTGAGCTTACTATCAGCCATTTCACTGATGTTTGGTCCACGTTGTTAGACTTGTTCTGTGTGGATTGAGGCTAAAACTAGGAAGATGTAGAGATGCAGATTTTCATTTGTTATAAGGAAAACGATTCTAACAATTAAGGCTGTCAGAAAGAGTCCTTCCTCTCAGATCCTCTTTCTCTCTCACCATTCTTTTAGTCACTCAGGAAAGAAATTTCAGGGTTATCTTTAACTCTTTCCTCTCTCTCATACCCCAAATCTAGTCAGTTACCCAGTTCTGTGACTTATCTCTCAGCATTGTCTCTCTTAAGTGCCCCCTTCTCTCCAGTTATACCACTGCCATTATAGTTCAGGTCCTTACCACCACTCTGGACCCCTGAATTATTTCAATACCTTCAATAGTGGACTACCTGCTTCCAGTCATTCTCTCCCATCTATCCTTTATGCAGCTGTCAAAATAATTTTTGTAAGGTAAAGGTTTTATCTTATATACTGCTCTGCTTAAAAATCTTTAGTGGCTCCCAATTTCCTATAAAGTTCAAACTCCTTAGCTTAGCTTTTAAGACCTACCACAGTCTGGCCACACAGCCAAACTGGACATACTGGCTGCTAGCTATCTGCCTGACTTGTCTTACCTGCTTTCACTTTCATGTATTTTTATATGACTCATGATTGTAGAATTTCAAAGTTGGAAGGGATCTCAATGACCCTATATTCCAGCTTACATCTCTTTTTTGTTTTTGTTTTTGTTTTTAGGCAATTGGGGTTAAGTGACTTGCCCAGGGTCACACAGCTAGTAAGTGTCAAGTGTTTGGTCTGAGGCCAGATTTGAGCTCAGGTCCTCCTGACTTCAGGGCCAGTGCTCTATCCACTGCGCCATCTAGCTGCCCTCCAGCTTATATCTGAAGAGGAATTCCCAGTACAACACACTTAACAAATGATCATCCATCTTTTGCTTAAAGACCTCCACTGAGAAGCAACCCGCTAGCTCCTAGGATACTGCTATTCTCTTAAAAAAAATCAAGACAATAGTAATAATAATCATAATAGAGAGGAAGAGAATGGACATTCATACAGTACCTATTATGTGCCAGGCACTCTGCTAAGCACTTAAAAAACCCCCAAATATGATTTCATATGATCCTCAGAACCATGCTGCAAGGTAGGTGCTATTATTATTCCCATTTGACTATTGAGGGAATCGAGACAAACAGCAGTTAAGTGACTTGGCCAGGGTCACATAGCTAGTAAGTATCTTATGCTTCTTTCATTCTCCACAGTTTTTCAAATGTCACTGACAAATGAATCAGTAATCATACCCATCGGTTCTTTTAGGCTCTGACTATGTAATTCATCCAGGCTAGGTTACTTGAAGTCATCACAGAAATGATTGGTGCTTTCCTATTATCTCCTTCCTTGGGTATCAGTTCCCTATTAGACATTTTTGTTCTGACATTTCCAATCTTTAGCTTTATGAGATCATCGATCATCGATCTGGACCTCAGAAACCATCTAACTTATTGGCCACACTTTACATATGATAAAGTTGAGACCTTGCCCAAAATCACACAGGTTAGTAAATATCAGATGCAGGATTTTCAGGGTGCAGCAAATTGTTCCTACCCACCTCAGTCCTCCCCTGTCACTCTCTAATCTTCAGTCATTATCTGTAGAATGTATAACCTCCTGCCTACAAATGTGCTCAAGCCTCCCTCATCCTTAAAAATCTCTCATCCTACAATTTCATCCAACTGCCATCCATTATATCTCTTTACTGAAACAGCCAAACTCTTAGAAAAATCTCTCTATACTCATTGCCTCCACTTCTCTTCTCACTCCTCAGCCTGTTGTAATCTGTCTTCTATCCTCATCACTGAATTGAAACCACTGTCCAAAGTTACCAGTGATCTGCTTTGCCAAATCTGATGGCCTTTTCTCAGTTGTTCTTCTTTTGACCCTTTCTGCAGCCTTGTATACTAGTAACCACTTTCTTCTCTTTTTTTGTGATGCTATTCTCTCTTTGTTCACCACCTTCTTTGTTTCCTTTACTGGATCATCATCATCCCTCTCCCCTAACTGTGGCTGTATCCCAAGGTTCTATGCTAAATCCTCTTGCCTTCTGTCTCTATCCTATTTCACTTCACCTCCATCTCTTACAATTCCATTTCCTTCAAAACTCTGTTCATGTGAAACCTTATGCATGAAGTCTTCTGAGATCTCCACCACCCCTCCCCCCCGCCTACAACTAGTGTCTTCTGCCCCAAAATATACCTAATATTTATTTTGTACATTCTTAATTCTGTACATGTTGGCCTTGCTGATAGAATGGAAACTCCTTGAGGGCAGGGACTGTTCCACTTTTGCCTATGTATGTTCAGTGCCTGGCATATATTAGATGTTTAATAGATTTTTTGTCGATAGATTGATTGAATGTGGAGCACAGGATGTGGACCACTAGAACCAGCATCAGGTTAAATTAACATGTCTAGGCAGATGATCCTTAGGTCTTCTCTCTAGCCCAGCATCACCAACTGCCAGTTGGATATTTCCCACCCATGGGCATCTCAACCTCAACATGGCCAAAACAGATTTCACTGTCTTTCCCTCAACGCTGACACCTCTTCTGAATTTCCTTGTTTCTGTGGAGGACATCACTATTCTTCTAGTCACGTAGGTCCTCAGTCATGGAGTTATCTTTATCTCCCCACTTTTTGTCATGTCACATATGCAGTCAGTTGCCAAATCTTGTTGATCCTACCTTCCCAATAAAATCTCATTTTGTTTTGTTCTCTGCATATCCTCACAAGTCTCTTCAGAAAGCTCCTGTTTTTTTTTTTTTTACTTTGTGGCTTCAGAATTTCATTCTTGAGAGCTTCTTGGACTGACTTTTCCTGTAGAATTTTTAGTCCATGGGATTCTACCTGACTTTGCTGTCTTTGAAATTGGCTTTCCCCAAATCTAGAGTGCATAATAGACTATCCCAGCTCTCTTTTGTTCTTCTATCATAAAGTCTACAAGGGAGGGAATCACTTCCCCCAAAGGTTCATATCATTTCCATCTGAGCAACTGGTTCTTCCTGTGAGTGAGAACTAGATCCAGAATAGAATTTCCCCTCCTTGTTTCCTCCACGTTTTGAAGAATGAAAGTATCGTTAAGACAAGTCAAGAAGGTATTATCTGCTCTGATTTTAGCAGAGAGACCTTCAGCATGTTTGTATGATTCAAGTGCCCCATTACTGTATCATGCTCTGTGCTAGATTTGGGATCTGTTTCCCAAATTCATTTATTTTTTCTTTTGGTCTAAGTGGTCTGTAATAAACTCTTCAGTAAAATCTCACACGTTTCTTTCTTGTGCCCCCATCCCTTAGCATAGTGCCTGGGGCATTGGGAACACAATAAATGTTTTTTATTCTTTTTTTATTCATCTAATCTATTGTTTAACCCAAATGAAGATCATGCTTTACCATGCTTCTCTCCTCTAGTTCTTGGTTTATTGGTATACAGTGATGTTCTGCTTTGCCAAATCTGATGGCCTTTTCTCAGTTGTTCTTTTGACCCTTTCTGCTTCTTTTGACCCTTTCTGCAGCCTTGTATACTAGTAACCACTTTCTTCTCTTTTTTTGTCTTCCTTTTATTTATTTATATCTTCTTCTTCTTCTTTTTTTTTTTTAAATAAGGTATACCTCTCTACAGTCATTCCAATCATGGGACATTTCTCAGTATCAATGATAGCTTTGAGCTCAAATTTGCTTTACAACCTCTAAGCTCACCTTGTTTGTTGTTCAAACTCAATTGTAATTAGGGCAAAGAGGGGTGTACAGGGTGTTCAGGGAGGACTAGCACCTCTGGTGTGAGGGCTTGCCTAGCCCTTTTCAGGGCTGCTCATCCACCTTTGGTGTCCACCTTCACCCAGCTCTCACCTGTGGCTCCAAGAGGCTGTAGCATGTGCAGCGGCCACACCCCAGTAAACTGTCTCAGCAGACGGGCTAAACCAGGTTGAGGGTAACTGACAGGCCTCAATCCCGTTGGTGAGTTAGGAGAATGTCTACCCCAAGTGTGTGAAGACATCCCCCTTGCAGAATGGGCAGATGAGAATAATTTGTTCTAATGGTCATGAATGTGGCTGAAGCAGGCGCTGTGGGGCACTTAGAGCTTGGTCAGATATTGAAGACACCAAAGTTATCACCAGTCATTCTGACTTTTGTCCTGCCACTGGATTTCAATAACTCAAGAAGAGAGTAAGGCTGACAACTTTATGCAACTCTGCCTCACTTAAATCCAATTCACATACAAGTCAAGACATCACCCCATGAGGTCATTGGTCCTCCTTGAAAACAAAGGACAAACAACAGCAGTTGGGGCAGGGGCACCGGGCAGTTGTCTAAGGTAGGGGAATTTGCCCCAGGGCTGGAGACTGATTTGTTTATAAAATTAAATTTTAGTTTATTTTCAGATTCACATCCTCTCCCTTCCACATCCCTTTGCCCCAAATTGAGGAAACAAGAAAAATAAAATCCTTGTTATAGATGTGTAGTCAAGCAAAACAGATTCATGCATTGGCCGTATCCAAAAAATATATCTCAATCTGTACTTAAGAGTACATCACCTCTCTATTAGGAAGTAGGTAGCATGTTTCTTCTTGAGTTGTCTGGAATTGTGATTGGAGTTCCTGAGTCTTTCAGAGTTGTTTGTCCATTACAATATTGATGTTATTGTATATATTGTTCTCCTGGTTCTGCTCACTTAACTCTGTATCAGTTCATTCAGGTCTTCCCAGGTTTTTCTGAAGTTATCCAACTTCATTATTTCTTACAACACAATAGTATTCTGTCACATACATATACCATAACTTGTTCAGCCATTCCCCAATTGATGGTCACTCCCTCCATTTCCAGTTATTTGCAGGGCTGGAGATTTAAAAGACTCTGATAGGAAGAATGCAGGAATGGGATGTTGGTGATGGGGTTAGGGCAGTGAAGGGCCTCTGATCCTATTGAGAGGCTGGTCCTAGATTGTAGTGGGGCAGAGGCCACCTTTGTTGCTTAGCTGCTTGTGCTGAGCCATAAGTCCAAGGAGCATGGTCCTGGTGTCCCTATACTTCTGTGTACCCTTATCCTGGAAGGTTACCAAATGCTGAACATATATAGTCAAGAAAAGCAGGTTGGATCAGTGGAATAGATTAGCTATAAATTACATTATAGTAAATGACCATAGTAATCTAGTATATGATAAACCCAAAGATCCAAACTTTTGGAACAAAAACTCATTATTTGACAAAAACTGCTGGGAAAACTGGAAAACGTTATGGTAGAAACTAGGTATAGACCAACATCTCACACTGTATGTCAAGATAAGGTCAAAATGGGTACATTATTTACACATAAAGGGTAATACCATAAGCAAATTAAGAAAGAATGGAATAGTTTATCCGAGAGATTTATGGATAAGGGAAGAATTTAGGACCAAAGAAGATATAGAGAGCCTTACAAAGTGCAAAATAGGTCATTTTTATTACATAAAATTAAAAAGTTTTTGCACAAACAAAACCAATGCAACCAAAATTATAAGGAAAACAGAAAACTGGGGAGAAATTTGCAACAAGTATATTTGACAGAGGTATCATTTCTCAAATATATAGAGAAATGAGTCAAATTTATAAAAATACAAGTCATTCCCCAACTGATAGTCAAAGAATATGAGCAGTTTTCAGACAAAGAAATCAAAAATATCTACAGTCATGTTAAAAAATGCTCTAAATCACTGTTGATCAGAGAAATGCAAATTAAAACAACTCTGAGATACCATCTCATACCTGTCAGGGTGACTAATATGACAAAAAAGGAAATGTTGGATGTGGGAGGGGATGTGGGAAAACTGAGACACTAATGCACTGTTGGTGGAGTTGTGAACTGATCCAATCATTCTGGAGAGCAGTTTGGAACTATGGCCAAAAGGCTAAAACTGTGCATACCCTTTGATCCAGCAAGACCACTGCTAGGTCTATATCCCAAAGACATCCAAAAATAGGGAAAAGGACCTATTCGTACAAAAATATTTATAGTAGCTGTTTTTGTGGTGGCTAAGAATTGGAACTCAAAGTAATGCCCATGAAGTGGAGAATGGCTAAACAAGTTGTGATAGATGATTGTAATGGAATATTATTGTGCTATATAAGCAATGACAAGCAGGATGATTTTCAGAAAAACTAGGAAAAATGTACATGAACTGATGCATGGTGAAGTGAACAGAACCAGAAGAACATTGTACACAGTAACAGCAATATTGTTTGATGAAGAACTTGAATGACTTAGCTCTTCTCAGCAATACAGTGATCCAAGGCAATCCTAGAGGATTAATGATGAAGCATACTATCCACCTCCAGAGAAAGAACTGATATTGATTGAATACAGACTGAAGCATGCTATTTTTCACTTTATTTCATTTTTGTCTTTTTATTTGAGTATTCTTGTACAAAATGACTAATATCTAAATGTTTTACATAATTGCACATGTATAACCTACATCTGATTGTTTACCATCTCAAGGGAGGGGGAGGGAATAGGGGAAGGATAGAATTTGGAACTCAAAACTTTAAATGAAAATGTTAAAAAAAAATTGTGAAAAAAAAAGAAATCATGTAAGAGATGGTTTCAGAGAAACCCGGGAGGACTTGTATGAACTGATGTAGAGTGAAGTGAGCAGAAGCAGGGGAGCAATTATACACCAGCTCAACATTGTTGAGGGCAACTTTGAGAGGCTTAAGAAGTCTGATCAATGCAATGATTCATCAGAGCTTCAGAAGTCTGATTCTGAACCAGGCTTCCCACCTTTTTACAGAAAAGTGATGGACTGTAGGAACAGAATGAGACATGTTTTCAGACATGACCAAAGCAACTCAAATTTGTTTTGGAGAGAGAGATAAGAACCACAATAATTTTATGGCATTTTAATGTAGAAACAATGTAGAAATCCCCCAACCACCTGGTGCTCTAATAGTGGGGAACATGGAGAAATAAAATATAACAAACTAAGAGAGAGAGGAAGAGAGAGAGAGAGAGAGAGAGAGAGAGAGAGAGAGAGAGAGAGAGAGAGAGAGAGAGAGAGAAACAGGTTGTAGCCTTTGCTCTGGCACTGACCCAGGGCTTCAGTTTTACCTGTAATATAACAAGGTAGTGGACAGGGCTATCTCCAAAGTCCTTTCCTATTCTAATCATCTATGAGTCTATAATGGGCTCCATTTGACCCCACCTCAGTTTAGCTTTAATTTCAGTATAAGTTGAATGAGACCTTGAGCAAGAAAACACTTTAAGGGCCTTCATTTTCTCTTCTGTAAAATCAAGGTATTAAACTATCTGATCCCTAAGGTACATTCAAGCCCCAAGATAATATTTTAAGGATTCTTTTTTGAAGGGGGAGGGGCAAAGGTAGTGATTGACTTCATATCCATTTTCAGCCCTTTCCCTCAAAGCCTCTAGCTATAGGGGTTGCCACACCATTTCCCATACTGCAGGCATTTTGGATGTCAAACATGAAGAAATAAGCAACTTTAGTACATAGTCATCAAGAATAATTAATTTAAATAGCAAGTTACCAAGTGGTCTGTTCCTTAGGGGGAGTATCCGAATGGTCTCTTGGAGTTTCTGGCTTCTCCCTTTCCGAACCTCATCGATTTGTTTCAAAGCCATATCTTAGTATGATGTATACCTCAGCACCTGGCCAACCTCACCCATTCTGGGTCACTTCTTATTAATATTTTCAGTATTAAAGAGTGGCATTTTCTGAGCATTTCCCAATCTTAGGGTTGTAAACCTTGTTTGGGAACTGTTCTCTCTCATAGGTTTAGAAGAATACAAGGGAAGTTTCATTCTTAAAGCGTACCCTTAAATAAGGATTTTGTAGTCTATTAAGAAGCTAAACACACACACAAAACAATTAGAAAGGCATTCAAAACAGTATTTAATTAAAGAATAATACTGACTTTAAGTGCATTGGGAATTTGAAGAAAAGAGTGATTAAAGTGAGTTTTAATGTCAGTTAAGATTTCATGGAAGAAATGGGATTTGCGCTGAGTAAGAAGTTGGTTTAGGAGTGATAGAGGACCTTCTAGATTGAGGAGAGCAGCGTAAACAGAACCAGAGATGGAAAAGAGCAGTTTCTTCATCTGCATAATGGGAATAATATAATTTTATACAACTTACCTCATAGGTATTGTTATGACAAAAGTCCTTTGTAAATCTTTAAGTGCCAGAAAGGTATTAGTCATTATTATTATATCCATGGTTACTCACAGCTGGAAAAGTCACCTCGGAAGTGTTTTAGTCCAACTCACACCTGAAATAAGAATTCTCTCTATTATATCTCCAAGCAGTTAGCCAGGTTCCTTTTGAAGACCTCCAGCAATGGGAAACTGACTATCTCCTGAGGAAGTCAATTTCATTATTGGACAACTCTTATTTGTTACTTCTTTTCAACTGTTGTCCACCTCCCTGTATCTTCCCCCAAACCCACTCCCCAACTCACAGGTCCTAATTCTTTCCTCGGGGGCCAAATAGACTTAAGTCATTTCCCTTTTTGACACACTGGGTAGTTACAGTTGGTGATCATAACCTTCCTAAGCCTTTTTATCTCTGGGCTAAACATTCGCAGTTTGCTCACCCGGTTCTTAGATGAGATGACATCATGTCTAGTCCCCTCACTCTCCTGGTCTCCCTCCTCTGACTATACTCCAGCTTGTCAGTGCTCTTTCTACTACTTGGTGCTCAAGAGTAAACATTCAACATAGTACTCCTAATCTAGTGTGATAGCTCAGAAGACAGTGGCACTGTCACTGCCATCGTTCTGGAAATCATGCACCTGTTAATGCTGCCTTTAGTACATCAGTATCTTAGGCTTCCCTATAACACTACTTACTCACATTGAGCTTACAGTCTGTCCATTAAAACTCCCATTGCCTTTCCACGTATAATGCTGTCTAGCCACATCTTCTACTTCCTGTCCTTGGATAATTTATTTTTCTTAACTGAAGTACAGGGTTTGAAGTTTAATAAAGATAAAAATGATCTCATTAGGTTCTTGCCTGTCAAGATTATTTGGCCCCTGATTGCATTTGTTGTCCAACATATTTATAATAATAATAACTCCCATATAAATTATTTTAAGATTTCTATGGGTATTTTCCTCACAATAATGGTGGGTAGTATAAATATTATCCCCATTTTACAGATGAGAAGAGGGAGATTCTAAGGTTGAACAACATTCTCATGGTTACACAGCTATGTTAAGTGTTAAAGCTGGGCCTCAAACTTGAATCTTCTTAGCCCAGGTTTATTGTTCTGTTAGTTCGGCTCTCCTTTGTGGCTTTGTGTGACCTGTGGATTTGATGAGCACACAGGAAAATGTTCAACAAGACTTTAGTGACACTTCCCTGGAGACCTCCTCAGGTGGACATATATCAATTGATTGACACTTCAATTTACATTTAATTCATTTTAATTGAAATTCGTACCCTTGAATAAAGGCTGTAGCCTTTATTGAGAGGTCAGTGAGAGGATGCCATGAAAGGAATGCCAGAGTTTTGAACTGCTCTGAATAACAGGGAAGTTGTTCCACTATCTGGAGGCTCCATATTGGTGACTTCATCTGTTTTCCACCATTGTGAGAAATAACAGAAGGATACTGCCCTAGTGGTGTATTCATGGGGCCTTTGTCCTAGAATAAGATCTCAGAGACAGAGCATATCTTAGAGATCATCTGATCCACCCTGCTCTAGGAGGGTGGGAGGAAGAAACAGAATTCTATGAATTACCCAAGGTTATTCAGTCAGTCAGTAGCCAGGTAAGAAGGAGAAAGCTATCTTGGTACGAGGGAAAGAACATAAGATCAGTAGCTGGGAGAACTCAGTTCTGCTCCTAGCCTTGGCTTTGCTGCTGACTGACTGTGTGATCTGCTTAGACTAATATACTATTTCTATCCTAAGTGGTTCAAAGAGATTATCTTGTAGGAGATAAGATACTTACTCATCATTTAACAAAAATTCACTCTGTCAATTTCTTATTCTGGGAACCAAGCTTCTATCTGCCATATTTACCATGAACACTTTTCCCCATTCATTTGCTTTTCTTTATTTTATATTTAATACTATATACAAATTAAATATATATATATATAATTTTATATAATACAAATACAATAAAATAATATATAATTTAATTCCTGTATCTATACATATATGTGTATACACACAAATACACATGCGTATATTTGTTGTTGAGTCATTTCAGTCATGTACAACTCTTCGTGTGACTTCATTTTGGGGTTTTTTTGACAAAGATATAGGAATGGTTTGACATTTCCTTCTCTAGCTCATTTTACAGATGAGGAAACTGAGGCAAAAAGGGTTAAGTGATAACTCAGCTAGTAAGTGTCTGAGGCCAGATTGGAACTCGGGAAGTTGAGTCTTCCTGATTCCAAGCATACGTGTGTGTATGTATATATGTGTATATGTGTATACACACACACACACACACACACACACACACACACACTGCGTGTGTCTATGTGTATTTAAAAACCATCCACTTTGTCCCTAGTGATTTTTCCCAATGGGAGGCATCTACTTCTGAAACACTCTACAACATTGTCAAAGTAGCAGAGTGATAAAATAGGATGACCGCTTAGAAAATGCTGTTGCATTTGGCTAGAAGAGATGTCATTAATTACTTCTAAGGGACTACTTTCAGCAGAGTGGAAGGTGAGGTGGAGGCCCAGTTCATATCTTTCTCTTAATCCCTGTCTGTTATTTATTTCTGTCTCACACTGTGCCCTTGTTTCTCCCTACCTGAAAGGATATGGAACGAAAGCACCAGGAGAAGCTAAAGATGCAGGCTGAGATCAAGCGCATCAATGATGAAAACCAGAGGCGAAAGGAGGAATTACTGGCCCAGGAGAAGCTTGCAGACCAGATGGTGATGGAGTTCACCAAGAAGAAAATGGTGAGGGGACAGGGTCCTGGACAGGGACAAGAGGAGTTAGAGCTAGGGGAAGACTCAAAGGTAGGAATGGGTGATTTGTGTGAAGGAGATGGTCAGTAGGTTTGCTTATCTGGGATTAAGGGGGCACAGTAGATGATATTAAGACATGGAGGTGGTGAAATGATGGTGGTAAAGGAGTATGATTGATGGGAGCAGCTTGTAACTTCTTACCAGGAACAGTTATGGCAGTCCTGTGTCAGGAGGGCAAATTAGCAGAAGAGCCAAGAAGCCTCCAAACAGGAGATAACCACCTCCTGATTCTGCAGGAATCAATTTTGTAGAGATGGCCTTAGTTCTTCATCCATTTTGGATGGTCCAGTTGCTTATTAACAAAGAGTAAGGGGCATCTAGATGGCGCAGTGCATAGAGCTCCGGTCTTGGAGTCAGGAGGACCTGAGTTCAAATGCGACCTCAGACACTTGATACTTACTAGCTGTATGACCCTGGGCAGGTCTCTTAACTCCAATTGCCTCACCAAAAAACCCCCCCCAAAAACAAAGAGTAGCAGGGAGAATAGTGTATTGGAGAAAATCAGATTAGTTGGTCATTGCTCTCTTTATTAGTATCTTGAATGAGGAGATTAAATTGGGAGGAAGGAGTCAGTGATTGAGACTTCTGATGTAAATGAAGTTTTTTTCTTTTTACTTTTTTTCTGAGGGTTTAGCACCTAAAGGCATCTCCTTTCATATATGAGATCCCTAAAAAGGTACCCCAGGTTTAGGGAACTCCGTGGTCAACATTCATTCAAAATCCTACTTCATGAAACCACCATGGATGTGTTTATATTTAACTGTCCAGTCAGAGGATACGTAGTCCATTGTCCATAACTGCTATACGAGTTAGGATTGGAAAATTCCTTGTAAGTCCTGTTTAATTCCCATGAGCATCCTGGGCTCCTCTCCCCCTCAATACATTTTGAGAATTCTGTCCCCAGAAAATCCACAGGGATTGTCCTGAAGCTAGGACAGTGAAACCCATTTTCCTTCCAAGGTCCTTTAAGGACTGGTGTACAAATTAATCTGAGTAAGAACAAAAACCAAGGTGACAAAAACATCACTCTTTATCTTATTTGTTCACATTTCTGCCTTTATGATGTCAATCTTCTGTTTAAAAAAACCCAAATTTTTTGCTGTATTCTGGTCATCATAAGACCTCACCATCTTCCTATATGAGTTTAATTTATCTGGTCTCTCTATTCCCCAAGTATGTTCCTGGCAACAGACTGGGCCTGCTTTTTGAGGACCATCCTAGCTAAGTGTGGGGCGGATCATCACCAGGAAACTGGCCAGCTGGTGAAGAATGTTTTGGCCGTGACAACCATGAAACAAACAAAAAAAACGAAACCCCACAAACTAACCCTTAATTTTGGGCTGCTTCCTTCTGCTCCACAGTGACTACAGTTAGCAGGGTAGAAAAGCAGGCAGAGAGTATGAAAAATCACGTAAGTTTTAGGCCATCTATAAACTTTACCTTGGCTATTGATACTTTATAGGTGACATCCTAGTTCAGTGACCAGCAAATGGACATACTACTAGAGGAACAGAATCGTATCAATTTTGACATACTTGCTGAAAACAAAACTGGGAAGAAGAAGGAAGTTGCAGATAATGAAATAAATAGCTTACATATTCTCCTTGGAGAGGCAAATAAAGGAGTCGGTGTCATCAGTTTTATCACATGCTTAAAGGTAGCAAGAAAAATTCCATGGGGCATTTGGTCATCTTGTATTGCAGAGCTCATTATAAACATTGGCAAAGAGACCTCCATAAAAATAATTTCTCCTCTTTGTGCCGACATCTTTTGCATATGATGAAAGGGTAGAGAAATTTTACCAATAACTAAATAGGATCCTCCCACTAAATTAACCTGTTATTGGTATTTGGTGACTTCAGTGCAGAGGCAGGAATACGTGATGATGGTCAGAAATATGTTTGAAAATATGTAGCGAGAATAACAATTGAGAGAGACCAAAGATTTGTAGACTAGAAAGAAGCTGCACCTCTGTATATCGTGAATACTTTCTTCATGAAAAGAATCATCCGTAGGGAGTGGACAATGGAGAACACTGAAGAACATCAAGAAAAGAAAACTGATTATGTTTTAACTGACAGGAAATGGCATTACTCATGTGACAGTCTTGTGTATAGACCACTGATTTATTAGAGCAAAGATAAAAATCAGTGCAAATGTAGAAAAGAAGGAAGAAAAGTTAGAAAAAGATGTGGTGTGCAATCCTTACCTATTCAAATCAGTTGTCCGGCCATTAACTATTCATATCCCAGGAGATGGTGAGTAAAAAGGACATAATACTTTCCTTCCCTCTGTTGGTTATTTTCAGCTTAACCTGGATATGGCTTGTTTATACATAGTTGTTTAACAAGTTGTCTCCCCCATTAGACAGTGAAGTCCTCGAGGGCACAGACTATGTTTTGTCTCTCTTTATATGCCCAGTACTTAGCACAGTGCCTGGCACATACTAGATGCTTAAATGTATATGGATCGATTGATTAAGATGTCTAATCCATGTAAATCAATTGCCATAGCAAGGGGACCAAAAGAGCCTAAAAAGCAGCTTATTCAACAAACACGACTTATTTGCTTGGTAAAGAAGGCTGGCAGCCAAAGGCAACATTGGCTTAGAATATAAACATATTTGTGCAATATTACAAAGAAGAAAGATGGAAGATTATGAGCAGTCACCTCACAAAACTGAGAAAAACTATAAAGGGCAAAATCAGTTTAAAGAAAGCTTGCCAAAAGATTCAGCTAAGCAAAGTCATCTTGAGGACGTACAAAGATGAAAATGAAAGGAGTGTAACAAATAGAAGAAGGAAGGAAAAGATTTGCAAAGATTTTTACAACCAACTTCGTTTCATCATCAAGGACGGTATGATTACCACACATGGATGAGTCCAGTTTCACAGCACGGGATGTGCTTGTGAAGGACCTAGAAATGGCATCGAAGAGAAGAAAGGTGGAAAAACCTGCTGTATGAGACCAAGTGTACATAGATGAGGTCTGTGCTCGAGGCAACACTGTTGTAAAGGTGTTGAAGGATCAATTCATGAGGTATTTCAATGAAAAGATGATGCCACAGTTGTGGGGGAAGAAATCTCAGATCTCAGTACTTGACAGAAGGTGACTGAGAAAACATCCATACCTGCTGCAGCATATGCCGACTTTGCCTACTATACTTACTTTTTTATGTGAAATTTTTATGAGAGGCATGTACACACATGATGAGGGTAGGGAACAGGCAGACTTTTGTAAGTCTGATATCCACAGGAGACCACCAGTTCTAACATCACACAGCTGATGTAAAGAATGAAGGGTCCTACTGGACTTTTCCCATTGATTCTCTTTTAAAATTTTGATTTGGTAGAGAAAATGCCCCCTTAAAGGTTTTCTTCTAACAAGGGTTTCTCCCATCTGTACTTCAGGATCTATTAAGAGCTGTAGCAGCATAGATAACCTTGTTCAGTGACCCTCTGATCCTAAATATTACGTGAGGCATCTAACAGGGAGACACCTAACAGGGAGACACATGCTTATCTCTATCTGGAGTCTGTACATTCTGTCTGTAGACTATACCATCTGTTTTTAGACTATCTGTACAGTCTGTGTCTTTGTTCCCTCCACTATGCCTTTGAACTCTCTTGGACTATGGGCTCCTGCCAGAACTATCATTGGTACTGTTGACAGGCTTAACTATTTAAATTCTCCAGGGGCATGACCAATTTTTTTTTCTTTTCCATTGGCCAGGTTTCCATCAATTCCATCATAGAAATGTTCCGTTTCTTAAGGAATCACAAAGTGTTAACACATTGCCATCTTGTCATCTATGATTACATTTTGTAGACTGTATCAAGTGAGCTGCGGTTTGGGGAACCTCTTCTCCCTTCTCCCCATTGCTTACATGTATGTGGTCATACAGTACAAGTAGATGAAAAGTTGGACCCAGAATTAAAGAAGAAGGAGACAGAGGACTGTGTTCAGCAAGATTGCAAAGCTTCTTTAATGACTTCAGACTTCTTCCTGAAACAAATGTCCATCTTTTTAAATACCAATAGTTACTTGTGTGGCTGCAAATTACAGAACATCACTATGTCTAAAAGAATTAAAAATGAGTATCAGCAGGGGGCAATGGAGAGGCATAATGGTGGGAATGAGCAGGCTGCAAAATATAACAAGACCTTTAAAGATGACCTGGAGTAAGGAGAGGAAGTAGACCTGGAATGCCATTGATATAAGGTATTCTGAGATGAAAGAACTTTTCTCTATCAACACCTGTCAGCATCTTCTCTGCCTAGAGTGACAAAAGGTTGAAAGACTTGCCCAGGGTCACACAGTCAGTATGGGTCAGAGAAGGGACTTCCTGGCACTGAGGGTGGCTCTCTATGTACCATGCCATGCTGACTCTCTAGTCAAGGATAAAAGGATTAAGGGATAATCAGTAGGAAAATTTAGGGTTGAAAAACAGATAGACTGCCCATGTGGTGAGAGTATGGTAGCTATATGACCGATAGCCTCAGGAAGTCAGGAGACAGTGAGGAAGCCTGCCCCTCCCATGCCCATCAGACGCCCTTCCCCTCTTCTCTCCCATGATAAATTTCTGGCAGAACATGCATGGGCAGACATGAATAGGTTGTGGTCTGTATCATTGAAGGGAATGCCCACATAGATGAAATCATAGATCCTTTTGAATATTGCCTCTCTATCCTCCACTGGCCTTGATAATTGAGAGCTGATGGTGTGTTACTCTTCCATACAGCTTTGGCATGGTTGAAATCATAGGATTTAGTGCAGGAGATCATTTAGTCCAACACTCTCATTGACAGAGTAAGGAAACTGAGGTCCAATGGTGAAGTGATTTGGCTAAGGTCACAGGTAAGAGCAGAGATAGAATTTGAACTTGGGTTTTCTGATTCCAAATCCATGAATTTCCCCTATACCACAATTCTTCTCCAAGGCGTAGACTTCCTAATCTTTAGACAACTATTCCCCCCTCTCCCCCGCCTCCAAAACCCTCAGCATCCTTCCATCATCATGGAAACATTCCCTATGTGTTGAATTTTGTATTAGGTGTTATGAAAAAGTAAAAGACTCACAGAACATAGAACTCTCATAAGGAACACATGAAACATGATCAGGACAACACTCTCAAAAGAAACATAAAGGAATTCAGATTAATATAACAATATGATATCTTAAAATGCAGAAAAGTTCTAAAGGCATGTGGAGTGAATGAGTGGAAGCAATCAGGACAGAGATCAGCCCAGTAAGGCTGCATGGAGGTGAATTGTGAGCAAGACTTGGAAAGAAGGGAGGGAAGGACATGTGTTTATGGAAGGTGCCCAAGGTCTGTGTTAGTTCATAAGTCTCTTGATGGAGAAAAACCACGTGGTAAGTATACTTCTTTATATTGTGATAGTGCCTAGCACAGGGCTACCCACATGGTAAGCGTTATTGTTCAGTCATTTCAGTTGTGTCTCACTCTTTGTGACCCCATTTGTGGTTTTCTTGGCAAAAATACTGGAGTGGTTTGGTGCTTCCTTCTCCAGCTCATCTTACAGGTTCAGGAAACTGAGGCATGGGGTTAAGTGACTTGCCCAGGGTCACACAGCTAGTAAGTGCCTGAGGCTGGATTTAAACTTAGGAAGATGAGTCTTCCTGACCAGACCTGGTACTTTATCTGGTGCTCTGTAAGTATTGAATGAATGAATGTTTTTTTATGATAGCTCAGAGGTGGAAGTGTTTGACTTGCGTATAGAGGTATGAAGGATGCTTGAGCTAATAGACTTGCTTGCCTGAAGCAGAGTTTGAAGTGCATAGTACCTGAGACTTGTAGGTGGTGAGTTGTAGAGGGGTAGAGACACTTGGTAAGGAGACTTTGAAGTTATACTGAGTCTGGGTTTGATAGCACTGGATAATAAGGAGCTGATCCAGATCTTAAGCAAGAGAAGGTGAAACATGTATAAAGAAGACAATAGCAAAATTAGCCCTCATTCAGGTAATGTTTTACAGTTTAAAAGAGTACTTTCTTCACAGTAACACCCTAAGGTAGGTAGTACTCAGCCACTTGCTGACTTCCTACTACTACCCTTTCCTACCTTTCCAGTCTTCTTATGCCTTGCATGCTGCAATGCAATATCAGTGGCCTCCATGCTTTTCCTTAAACTGGATACTCCATTTCCCGACTCAGGGCATTTTCAGTGACTGTCTTTATGCCTGGAGAACTCTCTCTCCTCCTAATGTCCCTGCCTTCCTTCAAGTCTCAACTAAATTCCTGTCTTCTGCAAGAAATCTTTCCCAGTCTCCCTTAATGCTGGTGCTTTCCTTTTGTGGATTACCCCAAAATTATGTATACCTTATTTGCATGTAATCTCTGCCATTAGATTGTGAGCCCCTTGAGAACAGGGACTATCTTTTACAACTTTCTTTGTATTCCCAGCATTTAGCACAGTGCCTGGCACATAGATGGTGCTTAATAAATACTTGTGGACTGACTGACTAGCTGTGTGACCCTGATTAAGTCAGTTAGCCTGTGTCTGCTTCAGTTTCCTCATCTGTAAAATGGGAATAATAATAGCACCTGCCTCTCGGGGTTGTTGTAAGGATCAAATGGGATAGTAATTGTGAAGTGCTTAGCATAGTACCTGTTACCCCATGGGTGGTGTATAAATGCTAACGATCATTATTATTATTGTAATTTCACAGATGAGGAAACTGAGGAGCAGAGAGTTTAAATTATTTGCTTATAGTCACAGAGCTAATATGCAGCACAGTTTAAACTTGAATCCAGGACTTCTTATTCCAAGTACAGGGATCTAACCACTACATTTCATTACTTATGATTCTTGTTACTATATTTTAAAAAAATGGGACAGGTGGAATTGGGGAAGAGGTTGTGGGTATGTGGGTATATATGTATACACACACACATATACATACATGCACACGCACATATATATGTGTGTATGTGTGTATATATGTATATATGTATGCTTTTGTGCCTGTGTGTGTGTGTGTGTGTATGTATGCTCTTTGTGCCTTACAGGAAGACATACACCCATGTACATAAAATAACTATAAAATAACATACAAGAAATACAGTGAAAGGGTGAAAATATTATAATAGGGAGGGGGCATCTGTGCAAAGAGGAGCTTATGAAAGATCTCATGGATATAGTGGAAGTAAACGTTAAATGACATGTCATTTTCTCTTACCTCAGAACAATCTCTACTCTACACAAGCAACTGTGGCCTGTACCATCCAAGTTACAACATGACTTCTTGTTTTAGGTTTTTTGGTTTTTTAGGCAGTTGAGGTTAAGTGACTTGCCTAGGGTCACACAGCTAGTGACTGTCAAGTGTTTGGTCTGAGGCAGATTTGAACTCAGGTCCTCCTGACTTCAGGGCTGGCGCTCTATCCACTGCGTCACCTAGCTGCCCTGACAACATGACTTCTTTATTGAGATTTAGGGGTCCTTTCAACTACTACCCAGGCCAAAATGGATCAGAGGAGTTGGTCTTAACATCAATGGACACAAGCCCACTCACACTCAAATCGGTTGACAGGAATGTTCTTGCCACCGAGGTCCTTGTCGATGTCTGATTGTTCAGGGTCAGACACTGATATGATTTTTATCAGTGGGAATGACGTGAAAGAAGAGGCAGTAACATCTGCTTTGTGTTTGTGTCCTAAGAACCATGAGACCCTTCCATATATGTTGACTCCCCTATTATATGACGCGAGCTCTGTGAGAGCAAGGGTTGTCACATTTTTCTATCCATATTCCCAGTGCCAATGGTAAGCACTTAATAAATGTTAGTTTGTTTGATTCATTCATTCACTGGGCTATGGACAGGTTAGTTATATTGGGATGTTTGACAGTAGCTTTATCCAAGTCCCAGAGTGCTCCCAGTAACCATCAGTCATTGATCAGCACCATTAGTGAACACGAGCTGGGTGCAAAGCCCTAATTAGGTGCTATAGGGATGGCAAGACATAAGTAATATGGGTATAAAGATATTCACAGAGGTCTATATAGATAGAATACAGGGGCTAAGGAAGTTCTCTGCAGGGAGATTGTTTCTCGCCAGCCCAAGAGGAGCAGCCTTGGGGAGATGGCTTTGGGGAACAGTTAGCTACTTATCCACTTTTATAGCATGAGCACTTAATAAAGACTGCTGTTTTCATTGCTTACATACCTGGCTATTTCTTAGACAAGATGAAATTGCCCCATGGGAAAATTGGGTGATGGGGAAGACATACCAGAACTTTGTGTGCTTTTCTAGGAAGGAAAGAGGAGGCACCCCTGGAAGAGAGGACTGATCCATATCTGGTGGGGGAGGTGTTCATAGCTGTCTGAAAGACCAGGGTTATAGTATGTCTGCTTTCCCATGGCCTTTTCTTTCTTTTAGGCCCGAGAAGCAGAGTTTGAGGCTGAGCAAGAAAGAATCCGAAGGGAAAAAGAAAAAGAGACCGCTCGGCTGAGGGCCATGCAAGAGAAAGCCCAGGATTACCAGGCAGAGCAGGTACCTGCCCCTCCGGGCCACTCCTTGGGCAGCCTTTGAAGTGGACTTCAGGGATACACATATATAATTATATATATGCATACATATACATATGCATGTCTGCATAGTACCTTCTGTAGGGCTGCATTCCCTCTCTGTTGATCAGACATCTCCCTCTGTCCGCATCACATAGCACAATGGTGTCCCCTCCCCTGCACTGCTTGGATAGGAGACAGGCTATACATTAAGAATTACATTTTGATGGGGGAACGTCAACTACTCAAATAGGTCACCAAGGGAGGCTGCAGATGCCTTCATTAATAGTATTTTAGAACAGGAATAACTTCAGGGGTGGGAAATAGACAAGATGACCTCTCAAGCTACCTTCTGATCATTAAATGTGAGCTATTCTTTCCTAGAATCTCTTGCTGCTAGAGAAATTCTTTGGGTTTCTCAAGGCAGGTGATGAGAAGATCATAAGCTGGTGATCCCTAAGGAAGTGGTGTAGGGGATTGGTTTCCCACTTCTTTATTTATGGAAGGGGTGGTAGAGTGGGTGGCGGAGTCAGCCCCAGAGTTCTTTGAGGAAGCTGGTTCCAGCTGTCCTAGGGAGGCAGAGGGTTGTATAGGGAGACCTGTGCCCCCATGCACCCTAACCTGCCCTGCCTTCCACACTCCTGGCTTCAGTTGGGTGGGGTTTAGGACTTTTTTAAAGTCCCCTCCCCCAGTTACCTGGCACAGCACCCACCTTTGTTGGGCTGCCTCTTTGCCTTCTGCCAGGATGCCCTGCGGGCCAAGCGCAATCAGGAAGTGGCAGAACGAGAATGGCGCCGGAAGGAGAAGGAGAATGCCCTAAAGAAAGCAGAAACTGAGGCGATGCTGAGACAGAGCCGGCTGGACCAGGTGGCCTTCAAGGAGCATACTCTGGCTGTGCAGGTGCAGCGGGATCGAGATGAGTTTGAGAGGATCCTCAGGTTGGCTGGCCTTCCCTTTACCCTGGGGTATAACAAGGGCCATTTAAATAAACAAAGGATATGGAAGGGGGATAAGGGGGCAACAGAGGGGAGGGCTGTGCTGCTACAGTTAGATGGGGAAATTACCTTAGGAATCATCTAGTCCAGGGGTGGGGAACCTGCGGCCTCGAGGCCACATGTGGCCCTCTAGGTCCTCAAGTATGGCCCTTTGACTGAATCCAAACTTAACAGAACAAATCCCCTTATGGGAGATTCAGTCAAAGGACCACTCTAACCCCCTTATTTTACAGATGAGGAAACAGTAACTTGCCCAAAGTCATTCCAGTGATAAGTAGAAGAGCTGGGATAATACAAAGACCTTTTTTTTTTTTCTCATTGAGCAATGTTGTTGAGAGTAGAGTAATCTCACCTACTGTCAGGATTCTCAGCAGTCTAGATTGGCCCTCATTCCTGTCTTAAGGTCATTAAAATGATTTTACAAAGGAGGAAGGAGCTAGGATGGGAATAAGCATTTATTAAGTGCCTACTAGGTGCCAGGCACTGTGCTAAGTGCTTTACAGATATTATTTCATTTGAGCCTCACCACAACCCTGTTAAGTAGGTGCTATTATTATCCCCATTTTACAGATGAGGAAAACTGAGGCAAATAGAGGTTAAGTGACTTGCCCGGAGTCACACAGCTAGAAGCGTTCCTTCCTAGCTGTGTGACAGAATTTCTTCTTGGTCAAGGACCTGTGAGAGTTAAAGGAATTGGAATAATTCACGTGGAAGGAGGGATGGTTGACAAGGGGGAGATAACTTTTCCCAGAAAGAATGGTTCTTTATTTCCAGAAGGGGGAAAGGAATGAAATTATGGTGGAAAAGGTTTAAGTCACGCATAAAGAAGGGGCAGCTAGGTGGCCCAGTGGATAGAGTGCTGGGCCTGGAGTCAGGAAGACTCATCTTCCTGAGCTCACATCCTGAGCTTCAGACACTTAACTAGCTGTGTGACCCTGGGCAAGTCACTCATCCAGTTTGCCTCAGCCTCTCATGTATAAAATGAGCTGGAGAAGGAAATAGTAAACCATTCCAGTACCTTTGCCAAGAAACCCCCAAAATGGAGTCATGAAGAGTCGGACACGACTGAAATGGCTAGACAATAGACGTGATCCTTAGGTTGTAAAACATCGATTCAGGGGACCAAGAGGTCATCGGATTTAAAGCTCAATGGTAGCCCAAAGATCACTTATCAAAGCTTGGCCCTTTTTGAAATAGATGAATAAAGTAAGGCCCAGGAAAGAAGAATGACCTGACTGAGGTCTAACATCTTTACCAATATCTGAGTGAAGGTTGGGTGCTTTCATTCCTATGGTGAGCTCTCAGTGTGTGAATTCTCCCCGTGGATGCAAACTGGAAAGCCATGTGTAACTTTCATCTCAGAGCTTTGTGTGCAGGACTGAGAGCTTAAATGACTTAGCTGTGGTTACTTAGTACGTGTCAAAAACAGAACTTGAGTCAACCATGTGTTTATGACCCCCAAGATTTGCTATACTGTACTATGCCATACTATAGTGCCTCTCTTAAATATTTTAAGTGTGTTAGGCTTGAAAAAGCTTTGTAAGGCCCACACCATTTTTTTTGTGGACCCCCACCCATATTTCCCAAACCTCCCTGACTTAACCATGATTACTGCTTCTCTATATCTCCCTTGGCTAAATCGTTTTAATTCCATTACATGAATAAACAATAAAGTGTTAACATCATTTCTGTGTCTCCCCCAGCACCTAGCAAAGTAGATTATGTAAAATTGGCCCTTAATAAATGGCCATTGAATGAATTGAATTAGTGTATAAAGTCAAGAGTGCTTGGTGGACTTGGACATAACGAGAGGCACAGATTACAGCACAGCCTTGAGAGAAGGGGGTCTATGAATAGGCAGTGGGTTTCTGAGATGATTGAAGAGGGGCGGCTAGAGGGTGAGACTAAGAGTGTGAGATGGCAGGCTCCCTTTCCCTGATGAGTCCTGTCTCTGCCTTCCCCCAAATCCAAGGGCTCAGAGACAGCAGATCGAGAAGGAACGTATGGAAGAAGAGAAGAAAGCCAAGGAACGTCTGCTCCATGCAAATGAGTTGCGGCGTCAGGTACGAGAGAACCAGCAGAAGCAGGTGCAGGAGAGGATCGCCACGTTTGAAGAAGGCCGGCGCCTCAAGGAAGAGGCACAGAAGCGGCGTGAGCGCATCGATGACATCAAGAGAAAGAAGGTGGAAGAGCTGAGGTGCGTTTGTGGCCCAAGTCCTGTGTCATCCTGGTCCTTGGTGTGGATGCCATGAAGTGTGGGAATCCTCACAGGGTCCCAGAGTTGGAGGGAATGATCCCAAAGCAGGGAGGTGAAGGGGGAAATCCCTTTGGATCGGGAAGGAGGTGAGGGCATGGGGCACTATCCCAGAACCCAGAGCTGGAGGGCATAGAAAGGGGAATTACTAAAGGACTGGCAAATGGGGAAGAGGAAATAGCCTGGGGTGGGCTGGAGTCGGGAAAGGTTAGGGAGGAATCTTCCCTAAACTGGAAGGGGAGGGAGGAGAATTGTCTCAGAGGTGGGAGGAGATGGGAGTAAGGGATGTTCCAGAACTTGCTGGATGAGGGGGAAAGGTGGCAGCTCTGTGGATCTCTCCTAGGAGGGGATTTGGAAGCCTGCATGTGAGCTTGTCCTGGGCACGCTCAATTCTCCTGACCCCATGCCTTTGTCCTAGGACACTTTCCAACCATCCCCCTGCTGCTAATGCCTTTCCCTCTGAGATTCCCTTCCATCTCCCTGTATGTGCTGAATGTATTTCCATGTTGTCTCCCCTATTAGAACATAAGCTCCTTCAGAGCAGAGGCTATCTTTCTGCCTTTCTTTGTGTGTAGCGCAGTGCCTGGCTTCTAGCGCGCCATCAGCACTTGTTGATGGACAGATTGAACTTTTCCAAGTCCTGTCTTCTGCATGCTGTGTGCTCCTAACCCTGCTTCCTGCTGTTTGTGGCCCTTTGTTGTCTGCCCTCTCTCTGATGCTCCCCGGCTTTATCTCTACAGAGCCACAGGCCTCCCGGAGAAGTACTGCATTGAGGCAGAGAGAAAAGGCAATATTCTGTCAGCCACCTCAGTGAGCTGAGGGAAGGAGCTACGAGTGGGCTTGTTCCTAGGCCCCCACCAGGAGCTGCCTGTGACTGTGCCCCTTGGTTTCCACTATTGCTGCTACCCCAGAGAGTTTACAAATAGAGATTGGATTCATTATTCTTCTATTAGGATTCGTGCCTGACTTTCTCTTGGTGGGGCTGATGCCTGAAGTTGTTCCATACCCATCAGCAAAGGTGCTGAGATGGGCAAAGTAGGTCCCAGGGAGGTAGAAGAGCATGGTGGCAAGGGGATGTTTTTCTGTGTCCTTCCCCTCCCACACACAAATACCTGAGGAACCCAGATGTCCTTTTTTTATATCCCTGTAAGAGGAAAAAGCGCTTCATGGGCAACTGGGCCGTGAGAGTGATGTGTGGTACTGGGGGTGGGCAAAACAACAGGAATGGGGGACAGCCGTGCCCTGACATGTGGACATCAGGACCTCCCCCAGCAGGGTGCTCCCTCTGTGGAGTTCCCCGCTTGCTGCCCCAGCCGCAGCTGAGATGGAAATGCTGTGTGAGAGAGGGATGAGGGGAAGAGGGCTCAGGGAGGAGGGGCCTTGGCCCCAGCAGGGCTGTCCCTTTGTACACACCCATCAATCAGACTGCATCTGTGATCTGGGATGGTTGGGATGAATCCTGACTCCTTTTCCCTCAGCCCTCCCCTGCCAGAGCCCTTTCAACTTCAGGTAATACCACAACACAGACATTGCCTCCACCTCCCTGTCCCCTTATAACAGGGCACACCCAGAGCCCCAGTGCTCTTCACCCCACCCTGCCCCATCCCCTCCTCACCCAAACACTTCCTTTTACCTCATTTACCTGCCTCCATTCTCTTTACCTTAGTCCACATCCAGTTCACCCCAATAAACACGCTTCCCCTCAGCCCACTGATCTGCCTCAGCTTTCCTCACTCTGCTCTGGTCTACACTTAATTTGAGCCACTCTTACCTTGCCTTTCAACCCCTCCCCAGCTCATTTCCTTTGACTCTAGGCTGTGGTTAATACCACTGTCTCTCAATATTAATATCAATACCTCTCCCCCAAAACCCATCCCCCATCCCAGCCCCCCATGATCACAAGTATATCATGAAGACCTGGGCGAGAGTCACTGGCCTGACTGTCCTCCCCTGCAGGAAGAGGAGTTAGTTGTGGAGGGGCCCCTTCCCTGAGCTGTCATCTTACCCCCTTCCCTGAACCCAGTGAAGTCACACTCCCAGGTTTGGGGCCCAGCCTTGCCTCCGCTGATGGGCCCTGCAGCCATCAAGGTGGAAGGCGGCTGTTGGGTGCGTCCTAGGTGTTTACAATGCCAGGTTACAAGGGCCCCGGGCAAGAGTCCCCTTTTCATGGGGCCCAGCAAGAGTCAGCAAGCTGCTTCCTGTGCTTCCGCTTCCTCAGGCACAGTGTAGGGGCTCCTCCAGGCAGAAGAGAGGGTGGGCCTGGTCCTGCCTGGACTCCAGTGAAGAATGCAGAACTGCCAATCTGTCTTCACCCTTTTCGTGTTGACTCCTTCCTCCCTAGGGCTCCTTCTTACCTTTCCTTAGAAAGATGCAGCTCACATCCCTGGGGATTCTTTTGGCATCCCCTTCCCTTGTTGGCATCCTGGTATAAGAATCCCTCTGAGGATCAGCCAAGTGTACAACAGCTTGGGCCCAGGGGAGCTCTGCCCTCATCCTACCAAGGGGATCTAGAGACTGTTGTCAGGCTCAGCTTAACCCCCAACCTGCTCCTCTTGGGAATGGGATGGAAGCCAGTGGGGCAAGGAGAAGTCCATCTCTACTACATGTAGACTCTCTTAGAGAAGTCTTAGTCATGGAGAGTGATAGTTCCAAATTGGGAACTTGTAAGAGGCAGGATTGGAATGGGCCCAGGTTTCTGCTCCAGAACTCCAGGAGCTCCATCTTCTCCCCCCCGCCAAAGCCTACCTCCAATTTTGTGGAGATTCTCCGCACAACTAGAGTTAGGCCCATGCTCACCCCTACCTCCGTTTTCTAGGGGGATGGCGAGGGATAAGGGAGAAGATGAGGAAAGTTTCTTTTCTCAGGATCCTAGACCAAGATATTGATAGGGATGGGACCCAAGGCTAACTGAGGAAACTGGAGAAAGGAAACCAAGCATTTATTAAGCATTTGGCATGTGACAAGTGCTTTACAAATATCCTATTCAATCCTCACAATCTGAAGAGGTAGGCATTATTATTATCCCCATTTTGCATTTGAAAATGAGGCAGAGGTTAAGTGACTTGTCCAAGGTTACACAGCTAACATGTATCTGAGGCTGAATTTGAGTGAAAGCCTTCCTGACACCAGGCGCAGCACTGCACCTTGTGGCTGCTTCTAGGGGAAGAGAAGGGGAGAATGGGGAGACTAGAGGTATTTATGAGAATAAATATCACACTTAGGGGTTTATAAAGTGCCTTCCTCACAACAACCCTGAGGTAAAGGAGGTAAGAACCTTGGTTTGTGCATTTTGATATTAGTCATATTAGAAGTAGAAGGTTCTTAGAAATGATTACAAATAATCTATAAAGATAAGGAAACTGAGGCCTGGACAAGGAAAGTGACTTAACCAAGGTCACTTGGTTTGTGCATTTTGATATTAGTCATATTAGAAGTAGAAGGTTCTTAGAAATGATTACAAATAATCTATAAAGATAAGGAAACTGAGGCCTGGACAAGGAAAGTGACTTAACCAGGTCATAAGGCTATTTAATAGTGTCAGAGCTTAGACTAGAACCCAGGTGTCTTCACTTTTCCTCCTCCTCCTCACATATTTTTTGAGTACCTACTTTGCAGAAGGTACTGTGAGAAAGTCTCAAGATGTATGCCATGTTGTCCCTGGCCTCCAGAGATTTACATTCTAGTTGGAACGTAGGCGTAAAAGGAGAAATGTTAATCCAAGGCAGCATATGTCACCCATGTGTCGAAGGCTTCCAAACATAAGGAGCCCCAGTTACATTTATATGGGGGTTTAGCATCCGTTCCAAAACTCAAGACCTGCTCAGAAACCTGAAAAATACACCCAGCTGGGCAGTTCATCACTTGCAAACATTCTCAGGGCTTCTTAACCTTTTGTGTGTCCTGAACCCCTTTGGCAATCTGGTAAAGCCCACAGATAATGTTTTTAAATGCATAAAATAAAATACATAGGATCATAAAGGAAATTGATTATATTGTAATATGCTTAAAATATTTTTTAAAAAAAGTTCATAGATCCGAAGTCAAGAACTTAAATCATGAAGAACTTTTTTTTTAAATGTAAGTTTTATTTTATTCTTTTCAGTTTTCCAGCATTGGTTTTTCTTCTCCCATTCCCTCCCCCTAATATGAAAAAAAAACACCCCGCAAAACTCTTTATCAAATATGCACAAACAAAACAAATTTCTGAATTGGCCACGTTCAAAACTGTCTCATCCTGCATCTTCAGTCCTTCCCCTCTGGGTAGGACACCATACAAAGAACTTTTTAACTCTAAAACCTATGATGCAATCTATTTTTCCCACCGTAGTAATTTTCGCCAAGTGATACACAGACTAGAACTGCAGCTCTTAGAGATTTAAAACTAAGGTACTTCTGTGCTATCTATGCCTTTGGGCAGAGAAAACAAGTGCTGAAGTGAATGCCTCTTCACAGACATGATCTGGGTGTTTAATGTGAGTGAACTTCATGCCACCTTTCCTCATCTTCTTTCCTCTCAGCCTCCTGCCCGGAGTCTGTTTCTGTTTCTGTTCCCTAGGCCCTATCTAGCTGTCCTCAGGCTCACACTGGCTTCTGTTTCATCCTTTTTTTTTTTTTAATTTTTATTACTGACCCAGGGGCAGGTCGCTACATATTAGAGAAACCCCAGGTCTCAGATTTAGCCTGCAATTGAAAGCCTGGAATAAAGTCTAAGGGTGGAGGCAAGTTTGTTACATTGTGTTTTCTCTCGTGCCACCTTCCCCCCTCCTTTCTCCAGTATGGATGTAAAGATAATTATAGGGAAAGTTCTGGCTGTAGCTGGGGGCAGATATGGCCTGGTGGCTACTGTTGTTGGCAGCACCAACATGAAGATGCTGCTGGATGAGCTGTGAAGGGAGTATCTGCACCCCTCTAGCACCAGGATGTCTGCTTCAGTGCCTTACCTGCCCTGGCCAAGCTGTTATGGGAGTGGATTCCTTGGGATGATCAGTGTCCGTTTCCAAGTATATTATTGGATTTGGTTCTTCCTTCATCCACAAAAAAAGAACTTTTTATATCACTACTAGGTCTGTATCCCAAAGAGATAATAAAAAAGGAAAAGGACCCACATGTACAAAAATATTTATGGCAGCTCTTTTTGTGGTGGTAAAGAATTGGAAATTGAGGGGATGCCCATCAGTTGGGGAATGGCTGAACAAGTTGTGGTATATGAATATAATGGAATATTATTGTGTTATAAGAAATGATGAGCAGATGGACTTCAGAAAAACCTGGAAAGACTTACATGAATTGATGCTGAGTGAAGTGAGCAGAACCAGGAGAATATTGTACATAGTAACAGAAATATTGTGTGATCAGCTTTGATAGCCTTGGCTCTTCTCAGTAATACAATGATCTAAGACAAGTCCAAAAGAATCATGATGGAAAATGCTATCCACATCCAGAGAAAAAGCTATGGAGTCTGAATGCAGATGGAAGCGTACTATTTTCACCTTTTGTTGTTGTTTTTTCTTTCTCTTGATTTTTCCCTTTTGTTCTGATTCTTCTTTCACAACATGACTAATACAGAAATATGTTTAATAGTATCGTACATGTACCACCTGTTGCTTGCCGTCGGGAGAGAGAAAAAAAGTTTAGGACTCAAAATCTTATAAAAATGAACATTGAAAACTTTCTTTGCATGTAATTGAAAAAAAATAAAATACTCTTTTAAAAAAGGAGAACTTTTGCCCTGATGAAGGTGAAGTCCCCAAAGTAATCCAGAAGGAAACATACATAGATTTAGGGATCCCAGGAAGATTTTAGGAATAGGAGGATGGGTTAGAGAATTGGGAAGTAGAGAAAAAGCATCTGTTGGTCCAGAAGCACCACTCTTGTCCTGCGCATTTGGAGGAAGGGGACCAGGCCATAGAGGGATTGGCTAAAAGAGGTGGGGATAGTTAGCCTGAAGAAGAGAGACTTGATGGCAGCAGAGAAGGATGATGGATGAAGGAGGAAGGATAGGGTAGAGTGTACATAATTGTTTTCAAGTATTTGAGGGGCTGTCACATGGAAGAGGAATTAGGAATTGTTCTTTTTGTCCCATAGACTAGAAGCAAAGGTGAAAGAGAGGCAAAGGGATATGGTAGATATGGTGCTATACTCAGAGCCAGAAAGATATAAGTTCAAAGCCTACTTCAGGCAACTACTAGCTGTGTGACTCTAGGCAAGTCATTTAACCTCTGCCTCAGTTTCCTCATCTGTAAGATGAAGGGATTGGACTTGACCTCTAAGGACCATTCCAGCTCTAAAGCTCTGATTCTATGAAGTGGCAGAGAGGCAGATTTTGTCTTATTGTACGTAAGGAAAGACTGCTGAATAATTAGTCTTCCAAAGTGGAATTGACTGCTTTGGGAGGCAGCACTCTCTCTACTGAAAGTCTTTGAGCAGAAGTTGGATGACTACATTTTGGGAATGTTGTAGGTATGGGTTGAACTGGATGATCTTTGAGGGCCCTTCCAATGCTTAGAGGCCATAATTCTTCCATTAGGGTCCACCAACCCTGCAAAGTTGTAAGAGCTTTCAAAAATAAAAATAAAACAAAAAACATCTGAGCCACTAACTTTTTAGCATGATATTTTGCATCCTAATTGCTTGCTTTTTCATGCCCATGATCTTCCCACCCCTGCTCCTTATCCCTAAAGTCTCCATCCCCATTCTCCTGTTAGGGTAACCTCAGTCCAGGATGGCTCTAGCTAGGAAATCTAGTGGCTGGCCTCTGTCTTGGGGCAAATAGTCTGACCTATAAACGGCTGTCTCAGGTAAGTATTCTCAGATGTCCTGGCAGGGAGCCAGCCTTGCCTACTGAGATGTGCCTGCTGCCCGTGCTATGCCAGCTCCTTGCTGGAAGGCATTCTCTGGGCCTCAGCACTCTTACTCCAGAAGCTGATGCCAGCCTGGCCAGCGCTGCCTCAGGCAGGGGTGTGATTCAGTGGCCTGAACAGGACCTCCGCTTGACTCAGTGGAGTTGTCTGTCACCACCCTCTTCTTCCCCCTCCAAATGTCTTAATTCTCTCATCTGTGACTTGTGCCAGTACTGAATATTTAATTGGTCTCTGTAAATATGCTTTGATTAGCCTAGCATGAAAGGGACTGTGGAAGTTCAAAGCCAGTCAGGGCTTCTGGGGCTGGGATGAGTGATAGTTGGGAGTGAGGAGGAGGGAGTGAGCAGGAGAGTTGTTGGTATTTCTCCGAGAGGACCTTGGGATTAAGGAAGACTCTGAAGCAAGGTCACAAGAAGGCTCTCAGGCACATTGAGGGTTCATAATTTTCACCTGAATACCTTTTCCATGAATAGTTTGTGAAGGGGGCAGTATATTGGGGAACATTGAGAGAGAGAGAGAGAGAGAGAGAGAGAGAGAGAGAGAGAGAGAGAGAGAGAGAGAGAGAACTAGCTTGGATCATGGGTCACAACAGGTAGGAGACTGATAGGCACCTTGACTCCTTTTCCTTTCCTTCTGTACCAAACCCACATGAAAGAGATGCCAGAGCCATACTTCAGGGCATGCTGTTCCCATAAAGCCCTCACTTAAAAGTATTATTGACATTTTGGTCACTATGCTCACCTATCTGCCTTTTCCCTAGCTACCATTAATATTTGGGTTAAAATAATTTCCAACATGGGCATTTCATCCTTTCATTCAGTTCTATAGCCCTGCAAAGTTCTTGTGGCCTAATGCCAATCTTGCCTAATGAATTCTTAACTGATTTCCTCTTGGTGAACAGGAAAGGCTGTCTATCCCCTAAATACCCATTTTCACAGGAGATCATAAAGTTTAGGGGAGTTATGAGGATCTCATTTGAGATCCTAGAAGAGTTTTCTATACAGAAATTTGTGAATTGCAGCCAAGGAGGATTGGAATGAGGAACAGAAAATGAGTGGAGCAAAGGTAGAGGACAGCTTGGCTCCCTTATTCTGGAAATTGCCCTGAGATTTTGCCCACCTCATGCACAATGGAAGAAGGACTATTTGCTCTTGAGCGCCTAGGAGTCCAGAGGTCTCCTCTTCCCCTCGCAGATCTGTAAAGCCTCCTGTCCTTGCATTGGGGAATGGCTGTTGGGTATGTCTCTTCTTCCTAGGGGAGCTGGTAGTAACAGGCTCCCTTGGGTGAGATGAATGTGCCAAATGGGGATTAGGAGCTACTGTGGCATGATGGAAAGAGCTCAAGGCTTGGAGTCAGAAGACTTGGGTTTCAGTCCCACCTCTGACACTTGTGAGCTGTGTAATCTTAGGCAAATCACTTAGCCTCAATAAGTCTCATTTTTCTCATCTGTAAAATGGGGGAAGGCACTAAATTAATCAGATGATATAACTGTGAACCATATAATGCCATAATATCCAAAGAGTCAAAACTGTGGGCAAAAGAGGGGTATGGTAGGCATGGATGTGCTGCAAACTATTATCAACAATGAATTACATGTAAAAAATGGTTTAAAAGCTATCCCCTGAAAGTGGAGGTGAGGGGCAGCTAGGTGGTGCAGTGGATAGAGCCCTGAATTCAGGAGGACCTGAGTTCAAATCTGGCCTCAGACCAAACACTTGACATTTACTAGCTGTGTGACCCTGGGCAAGACACTTAACCCCAACTGCCTAAAAAAAAAAAAAGGAAAAAAAAGAAAATGGAGGTGATCTGATTATGTATCAAGGGATGACAGGTCGGGTGGACTCTTTGGAGGACTTATAGGAGAACTGGATAAGACTCACACAGGATGAGAAGGGTTACTATCTGTACTGTGGGAGGGCATATACCCAGTCCAGGTCACAAATCCACTGAAGTATAAGAGGCAGTTAATAATTTTGAGCAAGGGCTGTTTAATTTTTTGTCTTTCTATTCACAGTGCCTAGTGCAGTGCCTGGAATATAATAGGCATTTAATAAAAACATGTAGAATTGAATTAAATTGAAGTATAATATGTGTGCCACTTAATTTACAGGGTCATCATGAGGGAAGTGCTTTGTAAGCAAGTGTTATGAAAGGTGAAGCTTGCTTTGATTAGGATGTCCTCTTGCAGTGTCCCCAATGCCCAGGCTCAATTGTCCCTCCTCTGCTCATTGCCTGGAGCCCTGGTTGCCATCAGCTTTGTCCAGACTGTTAGCCCCTCATGATGTGAATAACAGCCCTAGAGCCACCTCTCTGTTTCCTGGGCCAGGCCTGGCAAACCCATCCAGACTGATAGCAAATATCTGAACCATCCACCAGCCCAACATAGTCCTGCCCCACTCCCGGTCCTACCTCCTCTGGCTCTGCCCCAACCCCAGCTCCTCCCTCCCCTAATCCAGGATCCAGGGCAACCAGGGAAAACAAACATGGAGCCAGGGGTATAGAGCTAGATCCAGAAAGGCTCACTGGGGAGTCTCCCAATCCAGTCATACATCCTTCTTAGCTTTCAAGGTGGCTTCTGGCCCCAGGCCGTATCTGCTAGCTGTGTTCCCATAACTACAAGTTCTCAAAAAGCACAAGATTTTAGAGCCAGAAGGACTTCAAGAGCTCATGAATCCATCTTACACTGAAGAAACTGAAGCCCGGGGGAAAAAAAAAAGAATTAATTTACTCAGGGCCACATAGAAAGGAAGTAGCAGAGCCAGTATTCAAACCTAGGACCACGGTGTTGGAGAGTGGAAACTGACCCAAGAGAACTGCCTTCAAGCACTGGCTCTTCACTCTTAAGATAGTCTGTCACTCTGTGATTGCCAATTCAATATTCTTCCCTATATATTATGACATCTTATTCCTGTCCTTCCTGTGAATATAGCTTAGTAAATACCAGGTTTAGGATAGACGAATAAGATCCAGAGACCTTGAGATTGTGACTGAGAGAGAAGGGAAGGCCTTGTATCCTGCTGGGCCCCCAAATACCCTAGAGACTGGAGCAGATGAGAGGTTACTTCTGGAGACCTAAGCTTTTCTCACCCTGGCCCGAGCAGCCAATTTGGCCCTGGCATCCCAGGGAATCTGAGCTCCTGGGCTGTTGCTGCAGTTCAGCTCCCACTACTTAATCCTGACATCAATATTATCTCTTTAACCTTGATTTTAAAGAAATTGTTCATTTAGTGTTTTGTTTTTCCCTAATAGCCTTGATTTCTAACTTGCTCTCCAACTCCCATCCCCAATCTTTTTTCTGAAGCCCAACCTGAGTCTCCTTAATTAGGACTCTACTTGGGAAACTGTTTCTAACTCTTCCTTACTTGACCTTAACTTTTCCTTAGCCTCAACCCCAATATAACTGCAACAATCACCCCAGCCTTCACACCTCCTCCCACTGTACCTCCCTAACCACATTGTCAGCCTCATTCACCTTAGTCTTGCCTGATGCATAGACCTCAAAGCTAAAAAGGACTTGACTTCATCCCTCTGGCACCATTTGGGCTTTATCTGTCCCTAATTGTATCTATTATTCCATTTCTCTACACTTAGAATTGAGTTCTATATCCAACTTGATTGTTTTTGTCTGTCTCCCAAGTTTCTTTTCTTTTCTCAAAGGGCTCAGGGCTGTTGTCTAAAAATCAGTCTTAATTCTCTTTGTCTCGTCCCTCCATCTCCAACTGTTTTGGCATTGAATTGTCAAGTTCCACTCCTGAGCCCCTCTGAGTTTCAGGGTGTGGGCTCAGGCCTGGGAATGTGGAATGGGGCTGAGGGGGAGGCACAGATTGGTGGGACCTTGGGCCTAGGTAGAGAAAGGGGATATTAAAAAAAAAACAAACAAACTAGGAGCTACAGTGAGTTGGAAAAGAAAAATAGTGGGAACAGTTTGTGGGAAATAGCAGTCACAGGCAATGGGGATGTTGTGGAACATGGAGGGAGAGGAAGTCCAGGGAAGGGAGCTTCAGGGACCCAGGAAAGGAGAGATTAAGGAGGGCTGTGGAAGGAGAAGGTATGAAGATTTGGTATGGAAGAAATAGGTGAAGGGAAGAATCCATAATAGAAGGAGTTGGGAGGTATGGGAGGAGTAAGTTGAGGGCAGGGGAGGAAAGCGATAGGCACCCTCCTTCCCCACGCAAACCTGGGTTTGGGGATGAGTCATGTCTAAGAAAGAGCCTGTGAGCGAGTGACTTTTCCTGCCCAACAGCTGGGGAACCTGGAGTCCGCCCTCTTTATCCCTCTTCTTTCTGTCTCTGTTTTATTTATTTATTTATTTATTTATTTTTGTCTTTATCATGCCTTACCTAGATGTAAAAACATCCTATAACTTCTACCTTACAGGTTTGAGATGACAATGAAAGATGCTCCTCTCACCTCCTGGAAAACCATAAGTTAGTACTCAATGAGAATGAAGTTGGAGGGAAGGGGGGTAGGAGTTGTTTCTGAGTTGTACCAGAATATAAGCTTATGGCTCTCCTTTGTTCCTCAGTGTCTGTTGATCTATGTTTTGTGTGCCTCTATGTGTTGTCTCTCCTAGAGTCTTCCTGAGGAACTCCCATATTTTACCTGATCTTTATGAAAAGTAAATGGATGGGATAGAGGATGGGACTGCAAGCTAAGGAAAGAGTCTAGGGTTGGAACTGGCAGGTGGAGCTGAGGTGGTGGGGGTGGGTCCAGAAAACTGGGGGAGGACATCATAGGACTTAGGGTTAGGAATTGTCTGGGAAGCGATTGCCCAAGATCACATATGTTGTAGTGGTAGAGAATTTTTCCTTGATGCCAAATCTGGTACTCTTTTTATTACATCAATCTGGTTCTCCAAACCCTTCTTCTGACTATGAGGAAATTGGCTTCTAGAGAAGGAGGGAAGATTACTTGCACAAAGTCCCACAGCTAGTTATTTGTATGTTTCTTACCACACACTTCTCTCTCCTCCTCGCCCCCCCCCATCTTTGGTCTTGTGTTTCCTTGTCTTTGGAGTCTGGAATAATGTTGGTAGAGTCTTTACAATTCATTTAGTCCAACCTCTGCAACTTATAAATGAGGAAAGTAAAATTCCACAAGAAGTGACCCCTAGCTTGGATCCCAAGTCATCTGACTCCAAATCCAGTGTCCTTTCTGCCATACTGCACCACAGGGAGAGCTACACGAGCCCTGGACTAGCTGGAAGACTGTTGCTGTCGTTGATTCTTGTTGCTCATCTTTTGTTCTCTAAGAGGGCCAATGACTTCAGAAAGGTGATGTCTTGATTTCCAAATGAATTGGATTTAAATGAGGCATGGATGTGCAAAATCACCAGTCTCAATCTCTCCTCCAGAGCCATCTGGGTTCAAGTGGCAAGCTACAGATCCAGGATGAGTGGAGATGGCCTTGGGAGCAATGGGAGACCTTGGCCTTGTTGAGCTAAGGTCTTCCCTAGGTAGCTAGAATGACACAAGAAAGGAGGAAGGAGATACTATCTCAGAGGCTGTGGAATTCTTCTGAGTTGGATCTGCGATAAAGGGACTTGGGGAAGGTTCTCTTATCTTCATGCTCCACTCCATCCTTCCAGGTGGGCACAGCATGCCAGCAATTCCTGGTCTTTTCATGGATTCCTGAATAGAGGGTGGTAACCATTAGCTTTTGATATGCTGTGACTTTGAGGAACACTAGTCTCTTTAGTTTCAGGGGGGGTGAGAGGGAGAGTGGATGAGGTAACACAGTCTTCCAGCCCTCCTCATTTCCCATGCCTCTGCCTTATCTGGATTCCCCCCTCAAATCTCCCCTGCCTTTAATGGCTTTTCTCCTCCAGAATCACAGCGTTGGAAGCGATTTCAATGGTCATCTAGTTCAAACCATATTTGAACAGAAATATCCCCAATAATACCTGAATAAGTGGTGCTCCTGCCTCTGATTAAAGACTTCCAATTCTGAGCATCAGCTTGTCATACTCCTCCTAAAATGGGTACACAGAGTTAAACACAATACTGCAGATATGATCTGATCAGGGTAGAGGACAGCCTGACTTTCACCTGCCCAAGCACTCCTATCTTTCAGCTTTAAGGGACCTATGATGTCAGTGATGGGGACATTCTTTCCGGTGGTGTAGATTGTAATTATTCCATATCCTCTCAACCTGTGATTCTTGTCCACATTGTTCCATAAATCTGCCATGGGAGTTCACCAAATGTTCTAGGAATCTTTCTCTAGGCCAGGGGTTCTGAACCTGGGATTCAGGAACTCATCTAAAAATCATTCGATAACTATATTTCAATCTAATTAGCTTCCTCTGTAATCGTGTATATTTTATTTTATGCATTTGAAGACATTATTCTGGGAAGGGGTCTGTAGGCTTCACCAGACTGCCAAAGGGGGCCATGACACAGGAGCCCCTGCTCTGGGACCTCTAACACTGGTAGCAGTGTAGCTTTTTGCCCGTGCATCTGTTATCCCTTTCTCTTGCTCTATGAACAGGCCACCTCCTTATCTGGTCACATAGCTCAATGATATCTTTTACACTGCTTGCTGTATGCAATTCCTTGTTAATCACGTGCCTTGGCCTGGTCTCTGGATCATTTCCTGTTCCTCTCCTTCTCCATCTACTTCTTTTGAGTGACTAGCAATTTTGGTCCTTTGAAAACTGTGATATTCCATGATGCATGGTCCTAGAGCATTACCAGAAGACTAGTGTTATATTAAAAAGTTAAATTTTTCTTTCAGAGAGAATCTTGGGAGTAGAAAAAACACCGAGTAGTTTCCCAAATGGCATACAGTCTGCTCTCTTCTTCCTATTCAATTCTGGAACCAGTTCTTTGGTCCATCTGCAATGTCAGATATAACAAAATATATCAATCAACCACCAAAGTATTTCCAAGTACCAAGTGCCAGCTCTGTACCAGGCACTGTGTTAAGCACTGCAGATACAAAGATAAAAAATGAAACAATCTTTGCCCTCGAACAGATTGCATTCTAACACATTTATAACATATATATATAGTATTTATACATGTATACATATAAATACTTACATATCATGTAACAATCAAGAAACAAGCATTTATTAAACACATTCTGTTTGCCAGGTACTATGCTAAGTAGTGGGGATACAAAGAAAAAGCAAAAACAGTTCCTGGCCTGAGGGAGCTTACATTGTAACGGTAGGGAAAACATGTATAAATCATACAAGATAAAATACAAAGTAGATAGAAAGTAACCTTAGAATGCTTGGCAACTGGGCATATTCTCCTAGAGAAGGTGGCCTTTGAATTGAGGCTTAAAGAATGCCATGTATTCTAAGAGTCAGAGGTTGGGAGGGAGATCATTCCAGGAATGGGGTACAGCCACTGCAAAGGAATGGAAATGGAAGACGAAGTCTTGTGTACAAGGAACAGCAAATAGGCCAGTATGGCTAGGGTGAAGAATGGAAGAAAGAGGAGCAAAGCCTAAGAAGATTAAAGAGGATCAGGAATTAGGAAAGGATCAGGTTGTGAAAGGATTTTATATTTGATCCTGGAGATTGTGGAGTTGACCAAATCTTTGCTTTGGTAAAATTGCTTTAGCAGCTAAGTGGAAAATGAACTACAGTTGGGAGAGAATAGAGCAGGGAGGCCAATTAGAAGGCTATTACAATATTCCAGGAAAGAGGTTATATTAATCTGAACAAGGACAGTCACTGTATGAGTAGAGAGAGGAGGACATATTCAAGAGATGTTGTAGAGAAAGAAATGACATGATTTGATAACATTGAATACGCGGGATAAGAGCTTACCAGAGGTTGCAAACATGAATACATGGAAGAATGGTGGTGGCCTTTACAGTACTAGGGAAGTTAAGAAATGGGGACTATTTTTAGGGAAAGATGAATTCTTTTTTTAGATATGTTGAGTTTCAGATGCCTAGGGGATATCTCGTTGCTAATGTTCAGTAGGCAGTTGATGATGTGGGACTTAAGCTCAGGAGAGAAGCTAGGTCTCGATAAATAAATCTGGGAATCATTTGCATAAAAATGATCATCGAACCTATTACAGCTGATGAGATCAAATGAGATTATTTAGGGAGAAAAATGAAGAGACCTCAGGCCAGAGCCTTGGTGGGTGTCCCCACCCACAGTTAGTGGGCATGGTATGGAGGAAGATTCAGCAAAAGAGACTGAAGGAAGGATCACATCACTAGGAATAAAACCAAGAGAGACTAGTCACAAAAAACCCAGAGAGGAGAAAGTATCCAGGAGTAGAATGTGGTCAAAATGGTTAAAGTTTGCAGAGATGTCAAGAAGGATGAGAACTGAATAACAGTCATTAGATTTAGCAATTAAGAAGTCTTTAGAGAACTTTGGAGAAAGCAATTTCAGTTGTATGAAGTTGGAATCCAGATTGTAGAAGGCTTAAAAGAAATGGAGAGAACTGGAGGCCCAGATCTTATCTTGATCTTTTAGTCAAATGTGTGACTGTAAAGATCTGGTCTGCCAGAGAATACCATTTGCAAAAGTTTATCTATTCTGTTCTCATACATTCATCAAGGATGCCCTAAATGCTTTTGTAGATTTCCTCATAATGATGTCATAAAGATGGGAAAGTTGGCATATTAGATGGTAGTTATTTATATTTTCTTGCTTGACTTTTTTTCTGCAGCAATATTTCTTTTAGACATTTGGACCAATACAGATGAAAACGAATTATCAACCTCAGAATTGTGTTGACTCCAGGAAGGTGTTTTCTCCAAATGCCTATCGGACATCACTAGCTGTCCTCCATCCTGGGAACTCTCTCCCTGCTCCATCACCACCTCCCTGGCTTCTCTGGCTTCCTTCAAGCCTCACCCAAAGTTCCACCTTGTACAAGAAATCTTTTCCAGTCCTCTTAAATCATAGTGGCTTGCCCCTGAGATGATCTCAAACTTATTCTGTACATATTTTGTTTGTATATAGCTGCTTGCAAATTGTTTTCCCCATTAGACTTATTGAGAGCAGAGATTCTTCTTCTTCTTCTCCTCTTTCTTCTCCTCTCCTTCTCTTTCTTCTTGTCCTTCTTCTTCTTCTTCTCCTTCTCCTTCTTTTTCTTCTTCTTCTTCTTCCTCTTCTTCTTCCTCTTCTCCTCCTCCTTCTTCTCCTTCTCCTTCTTCTTCCTCTTCTTCTCCTTCTTCTCCTCTTCTTCTTCTTTTCTTCTTCTTCTTCTTCTTCTTCTTCTTCTTCTCCTTCTTCTTCTTCTTCTTCTTCTTCTTCTTCTTCTTCTTCTTCTCTCCTCTCTCTCCTCCTCCTCTCCTCTTCCTCCTCCTCCTCCTCCTCCTCCTCCCCAGCATGTATCTACCACATAGTAGGCAGTTAATGAATGTATATTGACTGAATGACTCTATATATAATTAGTCTAGTTCATCTGCTTTTTTAATCTTTGTTTCGTTTGGTGCCATTTCTACTCTCTTATATGGTACAACTGTAATGTTACAGTCTAAACACAGTGTTTTCACCATAATTATTGGAGAAAATAGCTCCTTGTAGAAGTCTTTATATCTCTTTAACATATTTCATCTTTTTTTGTCCTTCCAGTATCACTTACTTAGTATAAGCTGATTTAATTGGGTTTGTCACCAAATTTTCTGTAAATCTGTTTCTTCTCCACTGCTCATCACTGTATGATGTGATACTGTTCATAATGTACCATCTTCCTTTATTAGATTTCACAATTGAATTTCTATTCCAAATACCGATAAGAATAGCAAATGTTTCTATAGCTTGTTACAGTTTGCAAAATGTTTTTTATATATTATCTCGTTTAATCTTTACAACAACCCAATGAGAGAGGTGCTAATATCATCTCTATTTTATAGATCGAGAAACTGAGGATAAGAAATGTTAAGTGACTTGCTTAGTATCACACATCTAATAAGTGAGGCAAGATTCAAACTCAGGTCTTCCTAACTCCATCTAGCATTAAGTTCACTATGCCATCTAGCAACCAGTGTTGTCTATCATCAATTTGGAAATTTAAGATACAATTTAATTTTTCTGATATTATCCAGGGCTTGTCATATCCAAGACCTCCTGATTCTTCTTCAAACAATCAATCAGCAAGTATTTATTAAGCCCCTAATATATACTAGCCTATACAAAGATAACAAAAATCCCTGCCTTCAAGGAGCTTACTTTCTATTAGGAAAAATAATGACTATATTTGGGTGTGGAATATCATAGATGATGTTAGACCTAGTCCACATGTTTGTTGGTTTTGCTTAGCTTTTTTTTTTCTGTCACAAGGGAAGGCTCAGTGGGAGGGTAAGAAAGAGATTCGGAAATAGTTGTGATGCAAAAACAAAAAGCATCAATAAAACTTTTAAGTGAGTGGGAGGGGGAGGCAGGGAGGAGTCTTGTAATTAAGCCCTTCAGAATTACATAGAAAGAATGTACCTTTTCAATTCTCCTTATTACTCAATTTCTTTGTTATTAGCAGGAGCCGGAAGAAGTGAATTTTATTTAGTATTTGGATAGATCATATGGCATTTTATCTCTAAGTGATAGAAAAATCTAAGGTTAGTATTGTGCCCTGGGGACACAGTGGGTGTTTAAAAATGGTGATCATGTGTTTTCTACCTTTACTTGGCTACAAAAAATTTCTTCCTTTCTTCCTTCTTTTATCCCTTCCTTCCTTCCTTCCTTCCTTCCTTCCTTCCTTCCTTCTTTCCTTCTTTCTTTCCTTCCCTTCCTTCCTTCTTCCTTCCTTCCTTCCTTCCTTCTTCCTTCCTTCCTTCCTTCCTTCCTTCCTTCCTTCCTTCCTTCCTTCCTTTCTTCCTTCTTTCCTTTCTATTTTTCTTAAACGTATTGACAATTTAAAGTTCTTTTCAATCTGGTTTTGGCCCGTGTTTCCAGACCTATTGCACATTTCTCCTCTTCATGCACATTACAATCAAATCATCCTACCTGCTATTCCCTGTACATACCATCTCATGTCCCATCTCTGCCTTTTTGGGGTTGAGAGTTCTCTACCCTGCCTCCTTGGAATGTGCTTCCTCTTTTACCTTCCACCTTGGGAACCCCCAGCCCCATTAGAAGCTCAGCTCAAGTGCTATCTCCAAATCAGGTCTTTTTTGACCCCCTTCATTAGTTACTACTACCTCTCCCTCTCCCCCCATCCAATTAATTTGTATTTACATTAAAGAAAGAATTCGTGTTCTGTAGACATGAAGCTTTTGTGTAATATACAAACTTTTGATTTCTTTCTTCTATTAATCCTGAGCCCAATTTTCCAACATATGTCACCATTCTCTACTCCATGTCCACTTGTGCATCAAAGTCACAGAGTTTTAAAATATGTGTTGAGTTCTTCACTGAAATGCTTTTACCTTCTTGTCCTCTGCAGCAGAAACTGGTGCAGAAGCTACAATTATCTTCATAGGGTGTTTCCCCAAACACTCATCAGGAGTCATGCAATACAAGATGACCAAATGCCCCATGGGATGATGTTCCTTTTGCCTTTGGGTACATGATAAAGCCAACTCCTCTGACTCCTTTCTTCGCCTCAACCAGAAAATCCTGTGAGCCGTCCTTTTATTTCATCTTTTTAGCTTCCTCTTCTCATCTAGTGTCATTTATAGCGTGAATGCCAATATTGATCCAGTTCAGTTCCCACAAAGGTATGTTGAATTGGTCATTGGGCACAACTTACATTTAGTGTTTATAGATGACTTAAAAATGGATTCTTATCACCTTTTGTCCATTTCTTTGGCTTTTAGCCACCATTATTGTAGAAATAGAAGAATTGCATGGGACTAAGTACGTCATCCTTTATGTCCTGGTTTGTCATGGTCAAACAATTCATCATCAAATTCATCAAACAGTCTATGATGATGAATCTCCTTCTTCTTAGGAACACTGGCCCTCAGAAGGCAGTCATAAACTGTCATCAGGACCCTTCTGGACACTATTCTTCACAATGCAGCTTAAGGTCCACTTAGTATTTTGTTTTTGTATGCTACTATGTCCTACTATTGGCAATTATGGAGCTCTTGTTCTGCTAAAAAATTCCCTATTAACTCTTCCCTGAGAGGTCATATGGTATAGTGGAGTCAGGATGAATCAATGCAGCCTTGGAGTCAGTAAGATCTGGGTTCAAGTCTCAGCTCTTGACTGTGTGACCCTGGACTAGTTACTTAATTTCTCAGTGCTATAGACTATTCTCTAAAGTAGGAGTTCCTTTAACTTAGACCCCATGTGGTTTGTGAATAGATTTCAGGATGTCCATGAAATTATATGGGGAAAAAAAAGGAGAAAAACCTTTCATATTTGTTTGCACTATCCTCCATTAGAAATTCATTCTTTCCTTCAATTATTTAAAACATAATTCTGAGGATTCCATAGACTTTGCTAGACTGAAAAGGGGGTCCATGACACACAAAAAGTCCAAGAACCTCTGGTTTAAGGCTGTCAATTGTAGCTTGAAATGAGAATTTCCTCATTGGTGTTCCCCTGCATCAATAAGATCACGGTCTGGTGTCTTCCCTCTCCCCCAATGTTTCCACTAACCTATCCCCTCTTCTGAATTCTCCTATTTCTGCCTAAGGCCCCACCATCTTTCCAATCACTTAAGTTCAAAACTTCAATGCCACATTCACCTCTTTGCCCTTTCTTACATCCCACATTAGATGAGTTTCTAAGTCATAGAAATTCGACTGCTACGACAAGTCACATCTGTTCTATCTCTCCACTCAAATAGCTACTACCACCCCACTTCAGGCCCTCATCACTTCTTGGATGGACTATTACAATATTATCCTAATTGGTCTCCCTGCCTCCAATCTTTTAAAACTCCAATCTATTTATCACCCAACTGCCAAAATGATCTTCTTAAGGCAAAAGACATTTCACTCTGCTGCTCAAGAACCTTATGTGGCTCCCTATTGCTTCAAGGGAAAAATATGAACTCCTCAGGCTAGCACTTAAAATCCACCACACTGTAACTCCAGGTTTCCTTTCCAGGCTTATTGCACATTACTTCTTTTCAATCTATGTTCCAGTCAAACTGACTTGCTTGTTGTTCCCTGACCTAGCATCTCCCACCCCTCAAAGCCTTTGCACAGGCTGCTCCCTTGACTAGGAGTCTCTTCTTTACCTATTGCTTCTTTAAGTCTTAGCTGAGGTACCATCTCCTAGCTGAGTTCTTTCTTGTTTCACCTAGTTGTCAGAGATTTCACCAGCCAAAATTATTTTTATAACTACTTATTTTTGTACATGTTGTTCTCCCTCTCCCACTTGAATGGAAGCTCCTCGAGGGTAGGAACTATTTCTTTTTAGTCTTTGTGCCTCCCATGCACAGTGTCTTGAGCATAGTAGATGCTTAATTAATGTTTATTGAATTGAATTGAATCTTTTTCACATGAACAATTTACTTTCAACTATGTCTCCATGCTATATTTATACAATTGATTCCTTGAACCCAAGTGCAGGATTTTACATTTATCCCCATTGTATTTCATTTTATTAGCCTGTAGAAATCTTTTTGGATGCTACTGTCACCCAGCATGTTAGCTATCCCTCCCAGCTTTGAGGCGGCTGCAAATCTGATCCCCAAACCTCTATAAGCATGCCCTATCTACCCATACAGATTCCCAATTTCCAAGACCTCCCCAATCTTCCAATCATCTGGGTCCAACTATAAAATTATCACCTGACCAGAAGTCATCGCTCCAGTCATTGGTTCTGCTTCCCTGCATCTTCCCAGCTTACTTTGTACATTGCATTCCACGCATCAAGTAAAGCTTTAGGATTCGTCTCTGAGGTATGTTGAAGTCCCTAGGGCACAGTGGTTATAAGTTATAGGAGAATATAACTAATATGTGAACATAATTACTTAGGTCAGAGGATTTAGAACTGAGGGGACCTTATACATTATCTAGTGTAATTCCCTTGTTTTAAAGGTAAGGAAACTGGGGTCCACAGAAGTGAAGAGGCTTGCCCAAGGTCATACCACTTTGCTAGCAAATGGCAGATCCACTGACTTCATATCTAGTCACAGTCTTACCTGCAATTCTGACCCCAGCTGCAATCTCATTCCTAACTCTAATTCAAACCTTAATTTCAGCTCCAGCAATAACTCTCAATCATCACCTTGGTTAAACCTTAATTCCAACCCTAAACTTAATGGTGACCACAACTCCTACTTTTCTTTACAAACTTCTTCCTTGCCCTGCCTTCCCCAGTCTTGATCTTGATCTTGCGCCTTGATTCCCATTGGAGTTGCCTAGCAGTTCCTTTGATCCACAACTGCCATTCACAGACTCACCCTGGGCTGAAAGCCAGAAAGCCTAGGTGCCAGCAAATCAGACAGCACCCAAGTATATGACCTAGGATGAATTCCAGTTGGTAAAAGGTAGATAATGATATATGCTCCCTGGTAAGACCAGGCCAAAGGAGGGCACAGGAAAAAAAATCCCATAAATTCTTGAATAAATAAGGAAATCAATTATGGATGCTTTGTGGGCCCTAGAGATCCCTGTTATTATGGGGATAATAGGGGAGGGAATTGAGAACCATGGATTCCCTGCCTTTCTTTGTGTCTCTAAACTGATTTACTACCCCCAACCAAGACTGCCTCAGAAACCCACGATTCCCTTTCTTGTGTCCGCTTCCATTTCCTCAGCCACTGAGCTGTCCCTAACCTCACTCTTCTCTGCTCTTTAACAGGCACATGGGAAGTATCTGGTGGCCCCCTTGAGCAAACTACACTGGTAGGAAGGAGAACGCATGACTAGATCCCTGAACTGAGAGGCCTTGTAATATATGCTACCTTCTGTGGAGTGGATCAGGGGATTCTGGGGGGAAGAAGTTCCCAAGTCATTGCTCCAGCTAGAGCTATCTTCCAGCGTCACCATAAAACTGGCCTTGCTGTCTGGGACCTAGTTTATCCTGAAATTCTGGAGATTTTGGGGAGGTTGTGAGTTCCCTAGAGCATCTCCCATGTTGGAACATGAACCCTTTTATATCTGTCTCCCTGCCATGTATACATACATACCATCTTTCATATATTGACATACTAACAACATATCTTATGTACATATACATATACATATACATACATATATATATATATATATCTCACCCAAATGAAGAAATGACTTTTTCATTACATTCCTTATCTCACACATAAGCATATTCATGTGTTACCTATGTTCATAGAGTAACACACACAGCATAAAGATTCACACACATACATACACACACACACATTTTCACACACACTCCTCAGGTGCCCTTCCCTCCTCCCCACGCTCTTATAGACACACAACTATTCTCTCACCCACGCTATCCTTGGACCTCACCTCCTTACCCACACCCCTGTCCCTGGTCTCGCAGGCCTCAAAAGACCAGTTTCTGTCTTGTCCCCCAGTGTGTGGAAGGGGCCGTAATGGTGGTGGGATGGACAGCTCCTCTATTCTCTGCTCCCTCCTCCTGCCCCCTCCACCCACATACCAAATATCTTACCCTCAGTGCACAGGGGCTTCCTCTATTCTCAGGCAAGGCCACTGAGCCCTTGTGGGTAGGGGGCCAGACTTAAGAGGGGTATGGAATGAGTCTGTTTCCCTCTCCTTACTGGTGATCCTTTCATTCACTCCCTCCTTCCCACCTCCCATTCTAAACCTTAGCTCTGTCCAGGGAGGGGGAACTAACTGGGGCAGATGGAGACCCCTGTGATATCCATGCCTTTTCCCTCCCAGAGAGGCTCAAATGTCTTTGAAGCAACAGAGGGCTTGAGGGGGAGGTTGGGCTAGGCATTCCTGGATCCCTTTCAAAAATATTTGGCCCTTGTCTAGAGCACCCATGACACAAGAATGAAGCACCTTCTTCAATCTCTAATATTCCTTCATGATTGATACTACCTTGCACCTGGAACCATGAAGGAGAGTCAGGGGCAAGAAATCTTTTTACTATTGGGATACCTGTAGGATTGGGTTGTCTCCTCTCCTACTCCCCACCCCTATATACACACAAAGAGTAAAGTAGAGAGAGAAAGGAAGCTAGAAGGGCCAACCAGGTGAGGTTGAAGGACATTGAGACTGTTAAGAGTAGGGAGGGAGTGGGGGGAACAGTAGATACTTGTATGCCTTCTATCTTAACCCTTAAAGTCTTGTGTTTGGGGGAGGAGCTTTGACATCAGCCCTCTGCTCCTTTACTCCTCCCTCCCTAATGTTTCCATTTCCCCTTCCTGATCCCCTTGGGCAAATGAGTGGTGAGGGGAACTCAGTGGACGCTGTAAACTGGGGCAACTATTGTTACCCTCAGGGATGGGGCCAGAAGGAAATGGAAGTTTATCAAGTGCCTAATTATTAGTCCCGCTGCCCGCCCTGTGCCACTCTCAGGATGGGGAAGAGCTTGCATGAGGGCTGGGTAATGCCTGTGTAGGCCATCCTGTCACCCCGCTAATTAGAGCTCCTGGGACTCCTCCCCAAGGCGGGGAGCTGGCCCCCTCCCTCCCATTGAAATAACTCTGGCTGGCTGCTAGACAGGTCACTTGCTGCACCTTCCCTGCCTACCCCAGGCAGTGTCTGGGCTCACAGTCTCCCATCTCCCCATTCCCTCCACCCCATACATATCCTGCTACTATCACCACCATCACTGTGCCCCGCCACCACCAGCCCTGAGGAACTATCCTGCTAAAGGTGGAGACTTCTACCCAGGAGAGATGGGAGGACGAGGAGTATTCCATCTACTGCTGATGTGCTTAAGCCCAGGTACAGAGTCTGGGGGTTCTCCAGCACCCAGAGAAGACAGGAAGGAACTCGTAGCAAAGGGCATCTCAGGGGATTCTTTGAGAGCCAGGTATCTCAGGAGATTGGTTTTCTCCTCAAAGCTGCTTGCTACAGTTGATCTCTCTGCTTGGACGTTTTCAACTCTGGGTATTAGGCTTCATGTGTGTACATGCATTTGAACTGGGCTGAACTCTATCTGGGAGCTATCCAGCTGGAAGTATTTGGATGAGTCTAAGTGAAGTCGGTTCTGGTGTAGAAAATGGCATTCAGTAAGGAGCCAGAGAAGGGATTTGATTCTCCCTGGATGGTCTTTTTGCTCCATTTTGTATATATATCTTTCTTCTCTCTTCATTACTTTCACAGAGAGTTGGCAAAAGGTCTATGACCTTGGAAGACTCCATGGTCTGGGGAGGGAATGGTAGGTGCAAATTCAGGATTGAGCTTCTCCCATTTTTGCCCTCTGGGGGGCAGGCAGCAAAAAGACCAATCTGGCACCTGGACTGAGGTTCCCTATTTTGTTCCCATCCTACAGAGGAAGCTTCTTGCTTCCATACCTACCTCACACTGGGATTCCTTTTAGGGGAGGACATCCAGGTTCCCATCCTTCCACGGCTGGGTCTGGAGGTCATTCCAATTTGTAGCTGTTTTCCTGGGGACTCTGTCCAAGTGACATCTAAGATAAGAGTGGGGAGAAGGGAGTAAATTTATCCTTTTGTCTGTGTGGAATTCCATTTGGTTACTTAGGAGTTCCAGGTTAGATGGGTACCGTGCTGAAGACATTTCCATATGTGAAGCTATGTATCTGGGGGTGGTGGGAGGTGACAGATTAGGCTAAATAGACTCACTACCCTTTTCTGGGAAGCTCCATCCTCTTCTCTCAGAGATGTAGGGCTAGAAGCAACTAATCAAGAGAAAAATAAGGCATAGATTTCAAAGCTTGGGAAAGCTAGCTTTTATGATGCTGCCTATTCCTGGGGACAGGATCACCCAGGAGACCTTGGGTGATCTTCAAGGTTTAGTGGGAAATTCCTTTGCTCCTTTCACCAGCTCTCTATCCACTTTTTCCTCATCACTCCCAGTTCTCATTCCTTGTCCCTTTTATGCCAAATCTTTGCCCCTAGGATGCCTGCCCATTCTTCTCCCCTAGCCTACTCCCCTGCCTGATTCAACTCACTCTGTTTCTCCCCATCTGCTCCTTTTCCCAACTCCAACTTTCTTGCCTATTACAACAGCCCTTCCTCCCTCATTCCTTTCTCTCCTTCTCTCCCCTTTCTCTCTGAAGTGTTAGACTTTCAGTCAGGAGATTTGGGTTCAGAATTCAGCTGGACACCAGATCTGTTGCCATGGGCAAGTCACTTCTTTCTGGGCCTCAGTTCTCTCCCATAAAACTAGTGGGGTTGGAGTAGATGATAGGCAAGGGTCTTTTTACCTCTAAACCCTGTGATCCTATAAAATGCACTCTCTGAACATCTTGTCCTTTTCCCATCCCTTTCTGAGGTCTGGTCCTCTGGTCCTCTTACCCCGTAGCAGGAGAGATTGGAGTGAGACACAAGGAATAGCTTGCTAACATCTGAGGGTGCATGGAGGATTTTCTGGAATTTTGAAAGGCAGTTGTGGGGTATCTTCAAATACAGAGAAGGGGTCTTCTCAATCTGGGATGGGTGAAGTGTTTCCTTGAATGGAGGCGAGGGATGAGATGATTTTTCATTTGTTTCCAGTTCCACTCTCTCTTCTCCCTGTTCCCTCCCCAAACCCTAGACTCCTGTCCCCTGCCTCCCACCTGGGACTCAGCTTCTTCTTTCCCTTGCTTCCCTGACGGTCCCTGGCAGCCCAGAGGCTGAAAAGAAAATGACACCAATGGATCCCAAGCACTGCCAGGGCAGCCCTTCCCTAGGGCGGAGACTTTGCCATGTAGATAGATGTCTATCACTCACCGGTGTCTGCCAGGCCTCCCTATGCCTAAGGAGCCATGGAGATTGCATCTGGATCCTTATCTCCAACATGTTTTCCCAAGGCCAGGGCTAGGAAGAGGCAACCTGCTCCCGTTAGCCCTCTAGCTGATTTTCCTGCTCCCTTGGTTGGGGGGGAGGTGAGGAATCCTCAGCCCCTGGAACTCTATCTCCCCTTCAGTTTTCTTGGGCTTCCCCAAGATTCTTAGGAGAGACTGGGAGGTTGTCGAGTCAGGGTGGAGACTGTACTCTCAGGTTTGATTCAGAAGTTCTAGTTCAGTGACCTCAGAATCACAGGATTTAGAGCTGGGAAGGGACCTTAGAGATCATTGAATCAGTCCTAAAATTGCTGAGGAAAAAACTGAGTCTCAGAAAGAAGTCACACAGCTTGGTATGGGAACTGATTCTACTGGCCCTTCCCGACTAGCCAGACCCAGTCTGTTTCATGTGTGTGTGTGTATGTGTGTGTTGTGTGTGTGGTGTGTGTGTGTGTGTGTGTGTTATGTCTGTGACTGGGAGAGATAAAGACCAGAGGAGACAAAGGGATGGTGCTCAGTGCTGAGCACATAATAGGTACTCAATGAATACTTTTTGATTGACTAACTGATTGGGAAAGAGGAGGCGCTGTAATAAACCCTAGCCAGAGAGCAGAGGGGATGGGAAAGAGAGGGAAGGTTTTGGAAGGTGGGGTGGAATGGGGAGGGGGAGGAATGAGACCTGGAAGGGGAAGTTGGGGCCCCTGGTCTCGTCTGTGCCCATGCACCTGCTGTTCCCCTTCTCTCTCCCAATCCTCTGGGGTGGGTCTGTCCAACTGGTTGGGGTAGGCTCTTGCCTGGGGCATTAAGGGAGGGAAGAAGACAGTAAAACTATCTTTTACTTCCGGAAATCCCTGCTCCCCACCCTGGGGCAGTTGGCTGAGGAAGCCTATAAAGTCCAGGGCCGCCCAGGACTGCATGTGGCAATGTAAATGCCCAGGCCAGGCTGGGCCCAGGGAGGGGCCTGCAGGGAGGCTTGGCTCCCTCCTTCTCCCTGACTCAGCAAGGGCAGGGGCTGGGGCAGGGCAGGGCAGGGCTGAGCTGAGGCTGCATGAGGCAGAATGAGCAAGGAGAGACAGGTGCCCAAATACACACAAACATCGGCATCCCTAGAGGAGGAAACACAGTCTATCCACCACATATGGGCACATCCATTGACACATGGATCACACACGGGTTTACACTGATATGACAACAACGACAATAACAACACACACACAGACTGGAAGAGGCCATCTTACCGATTCACCTACCTTAGGCACGCGAAAGCCTTATGGTACCCAGAGAGAAGACTTAAATGCGATTAAGCGTGGCTAGCCCAGGTCTCCCACTCCTGTGGTTAACAGCCACAGTTTATTTATCTTGACACCTGTGTATACAATCCCATGTTCACATCCAGTTACATGCACATACAACCACCCAAAACATATAACTATTACAATTATAGATATAAATTACAGATATAATTACAGTTTGATACAATTACAAATATAAAAAAAAATCCTGAATGCATACACAAAGCCACAAACACAGCCATACATAGACGTTCAACCACAACATACATACACATGTACATAGTCACAAAGAGATATCCAACCACCTACAACCAGTAGCATGCACAAAACCACAAACAGAAACTCGCATATACATACAATTGGGCACACATGAACAATCACACGCCTATACATAATACTCATAAGCACGCATAAATATGCTTAACCATATAGTCATGCTCAGTCATACACACAAAGTTTTTCAGGATCCCTTGACATCAACTCTGTCTCCCTCCCCTTTTTCCTGGCTCCTGATTTGAGGTTTGAGGGCTGTGTCAGAACCCTCTATTTAATTAGAAATTAATAGAGAGACACTTGTGACTCCAGCCTTCAAATCTTGGCCTGTACTCCCTCTCTCCCTCTGTCGCCCTATTACCCTCTCCCTCTTCCTCTCTATCATAACTATTTCTTTACCCCAGCACTGCTGTCCGCTGTGCGGATAAATGGGGATGGACAGGAAGTCCTGTATCTGGCTGAAGGTGATAATGTTCGGCTTGGCTGCCCCTACATGCTGGACCCTGAGGACTATGGTCCCAATGGATTGGACATTGAATGGATGCAGGTCAACTCAGACCCTGCACACCGGGAGAATGTGGTATGTGCCCTAGACATGGAAGTCCTCTAGTCATTCTCCTCTTGGCCCTAGGACCCTCATCCTACATTTCTATAATGTTTTTTCTTTTTTTTTTTCTGGAAATGGGAATGGGTAGAAGAATTTGTACCCTCTAAAATTGAGGCAGGGGGAAGCTAAACAAGGCTCTAAGTGCATACAAAGATGTTGGAACTGGAGAAAGATCCCAATAATCCTGATTCCGAGCTAGTCCCTCTTATGCTGTCATCCTGAGGGCTGCACCTCCCACCCCAAGGTACAGAACTCTGTGCTAGGAAACAGAGGGAAACTCAGAGGGAGGAGAGTTCTTTTCCTCAAGGAGCTCCCACCTAAACCTCTTACTTTTCAAAGCCTTTTCCTATGTATTATCTCATTTGATTCTCACAAATTTCTGTTGAGGGCAAGCTGGCCTTCTCATGATCATTTTATAGAGGAAGAAATTGAGGACCAGAATGAGGTGAAATATGGGATGCTCAGGGAGACCCACCTTGACCCATCTCACTTCTCTCCTCTAAAAAACAAAAATTAACCTTCTGGATATTTGACTTTTATGTTTTAAAAGTTCGTATTTTTATTAATAACTTTTGTTTTTACATTCATATCCCTTCTTCTCCCCTTTCTCGAGAGCCATCCCCTAGAATAAAAGAATTTTTTTGAAGAGGAAGAGAAAAAAAATAAACATCAGAAAATCTGGCATTAAATACAATGCTCCACACCTGGGGAGTCTCCCTCTTCCCTGCCCTCCCCCACCACCCCCTTGCTCATGTGTGGGTAATGCCTGTCTTCTTTTTTTCCTCTCTCCCTCCCCCTTATCTTTTCTCCACAGTTCCTCAGTTATCAGGACAAGAGGATCAACCAGGGCAGCCTCCCCCACCTTCAGCAGAGGGTCCGATTTGCAGCTCAGGACCCCAGTCAGTACGATGCCTCCATAAACTTAATGAACCTGCAGGTCTCTGACACAGCCACCTATGAGTGCAGGGTTAAGAAGACCACCATGGCCACCCGAAGAGTCATTGTTACTGTCCAAGGTACATGTGGATAGGAGGTCAATGTGACTAATGGAACTAGCATTTAGAATTTGAAAATCAGTGGACCTGGGTTCAAATTCAAGCTTTGTCACTCATTAACAGTGTGACCTTGGGCACTTCTCTGGACCTCAGTTTCCCTACCTGTAAAATTGGGTGGTTGAACTAGATGATCTTATTTTTGTTGTTCACTCATTGTCACTTGTGTATGATCCCATTTGGGGTTTTCTTGGCAAAGATGCTGGAGTGGTTTGCCACCTCGTTTTACAGATAAGAAAACTGAGGCAAACAGGGTTAAGTGACCTGCCCAAGGTCACACAGCTAGTAAGTGTTTGAGGCTGGATTTGAATTCAGGTATTCCTGACCCCAGGCCCAGCACTCTATTCACTTTGACATCTAGCTGCCCTCATGATCTCACAAGGTCCTTTAGACGCCAAAGCCAACCCTTACCTCATAGTTTTTACTACACATCATAGATTGGTGATGGCTTTCTTTATGGTGGGAATTGTTTTTCTAAGTGGCTATAGACCTAAGAATATTGTTGTGTATTTGCCTTTGCTATCCAACCTAAACCCCTCCGTGGGACCTGAATGATAATCACCCTCACCTCCTGTTCATTCCCTGCCTCTCTAGCTCGGCCTGCGGTGCCCATGTGCTGGACTGAGGGGCACATGACCTACGGGAATGATGTGGTGCTCAAATGTTTTGCGAATGGGGGCACTCCACCCCTCTCCTACAAGTGGGCCAAGATCAGCGGACGCACCCATCCCTACCGGGCCAGCTCTTACCTTTCACAGAATAACTACCACTCAGAACTTTCCTACCAGGAATCCTTCCATAGCTCTGTGACCCACGGTGAGAGGGTTGGGGGTGGGGGTGGGGAGGCAGGAGGGAAATCTGTGATATTAGTGACTTCCTCCGTACTGTTAAGATCCTCAGAGGCAATGCTTGGAGAGGATGAGGTTCCTTGTGTGAAGAACTAGACCCGAAGCAGGGGTACTGCCTAGACAGCATGGAAGTGCCTTGGGCAAACATCTGGATGGGTTACTACAGAGCTGATGGAAGATCAAGGGGCATACTAGGGGACACCTACAAGAATGACTCTCTGGACCTCAGTTTCTCTATGCATAAAGGATGGTTTAAGTGGGTGGTTTTTAAGGTCTCTTCCAATTCTGACATTCTGATATTCAGGATTCCATGATTTTATAAAGTTTAATTTCAAATGAAAGGATAAGGGTTCCTGAATCTTGTCCTAATGGAGCATCTTTGTGACCTAAGACATCATTTAGAGACAGACACTGCCCCCTTCCACAAGGATGGGGACAGCAACAAGCAGTAAGCTTTAAGGGAAAAGGGCTTATCCAACCAATTTAAAGATCAGTCTATTAGATCCCTGGATAGGGTCTGTCTCTGTGAGGATTAGTCTGTGGAAGGAGATGCCTTGAAGAATCAGGACTGTGTGGAGTAGAAGGTGGCAAAAATGTTGGGACAATTGTCTTCTTGTTGTAGGGACAGGTTATCTCTCTCTGAAGGGTGTGTGTGTGTTGTGTGTGTGTGTGTGTGTGTGTGTGTGTTGTTTCTATTTCTCCTTTTTCCTCTCAGTGTTTAGGTTTGTCCCTTCTCCCTTCTCCAATCTGTGTGTGTGTGTGTGTGTGTGTGTGTGTGTGTGTGTGTTATGTGTATTTCTTTTTCCTATTCATGTTTTGGTTTGTCCCATCTCCTTTCCCCAACCTGTGTGTGTGTGTCTGTGTGTGTGTTTCCCTGCTGTCTCCTCCATCCCAGCCCTCAATGCTCCACCTCTTCAGGGCCTACCTAGGTCAGAGGTAGGGAAGTCTTGGGCCAAAGGCCCTTTGGCCTCTTTGTGGCTGACTGATGCTTGCTCTATGTCAGGGCTCAGCAATGGGGACTTGGTGCTGAAGGACATATCGCGGGAAGACGATGGGCTGTATCAGTGCACAGTGGCTAACCATGTGGGTTACAGTGTGTGTGTGGTGGAGATAAAGGTGTCAGGTAAGTGGAGAGGGCTGGAAGGGAGGGAATAGGGTCCATGAGGCAAGGTTCTCTGGGAGGGGCAGGTCAGGGGGAGCTCTAAGGGATGGAAAGGGATAGGGAGTCCTGTCTGGGCTTCATCTGTAAGCCTTAGCTGGCTCTTCCTATAGAATCCTAACTTGTCCCTTCTTTGTGGCTCAGGCCAACTCCGCCCACCTGGGAGAAAACAGAACCCTTTCTAACACATACAAATGCTAGACTCACTTGCATGTTAATTTGAACGTGGCTAATTGAATACTATACACTTTCCCTCCCCTCAAACCCCTTGAGGATCACTCTCACACCCCAGGCCACTTGATTTAGCCTAGACAAAGTCTCAGTCCGACTTTTTCCTCCTCCACCCCCCCCCACCCCCCAGCCTGCGGGACTCTTCACTTCTGGAGTGGGGTGAGGGCGGGGTGGGGGTGTCGGAGTACTGACAGGCATTTGCATCTCCTCACAGACTCCCGCCGCGTGGGCATGATCATTGGAGCCGTGCTGGGCTCCCTGTTGTTGCTAGCCTGCCTCTGCCTGGGCATCTGGGGTCTCGTCTGCTGCTGCTGCAGCGGGAACGGGGTCAGCCGTGGCACCTTCTGTTACGGCAACGGCGGCGGGGTCGGCGGCGGGGCCTGCGACATGGCTAGTGAAATCAGGTAAAACCTGATGCATGCTGCATGCTGCTGTGAGGGAGGGGCCCGGCGCCCCTCCCCACTCCTCATCCCCGCCTGCCAACGGCTGGGACCCCCATCCCTCAAACCCGCCCAGCACTACCACGGAGCCTTGGGGACCACAGCATGCCGACCTGCCACCTGCCGCATGGCTTCATTCTTTTTCTTTTCCTACCCCTTCCACCTTCTCCTAGCCCTCCCCTTGGTCCCCTGCCCTCCTTCCCTTGCCTCCTGTCTGTTCAGTTGTCTGTCTGTCTGTTTTAGACTGTAAGCTCCTGGAGGGCAGGACATGTGTCTATCAAGGTCTTCTCTATACTGTACTTTTCGGTGCCCTGGAAATGGTTATTTACGAAGACAATCATAATTTATTACTAAAAACGAACTAGAAATAAAAATAGAATAATGCTAATAGTATTGATAACTGCAGTGCCTTAGGGGATCAAATCCCCTTGGAGGAGAGGTCAGAAAAGGAAAAGTGAGGGATGAGACTAGAAGAAAGAAGGGGAGCAGAGAATAACCTCCTTAGCTAATCTTTAATGTCTTCCACAACACTAATTTTGTGGTATAGTGGGTAGAGGAATCTCTGAGGATTTTGATGCTTGGGCCATTTCGACTGAAGGAGGGGCCAGTCCTAAACAAAGGCAGGAGGAGGGCCCAGATGACTTCCGGAATTGCTTGAGATCACCAATACTCAGGAATGGGGAAAGATAGATGGAGAATAGAATAGGCTGAAGCAGAAGGGGGGAGGAAGAGAGAGAGGAGAAGAGGGAGGGAGGTAGAGAGAGGAAGAGGGAGGGAGAGAGAAAGAGGGATGGCAGAGGGTGGAAGGGAAGGGGTGGCAAGGGAAGACAAGAGGTTTCCAAGAGCCCGTGGCTGTGCCCAGGCCATGCCCGCTGAAGAGCCCCGCTCACACCTCCTGCCTGTTGTTTTCCACAGAGAGGATGCATTGGCACCCGGGTGCAAGGCCACCGGGCGGGGCGGCAGCGTCACCCACCTCTAGGCTACCCGACAGAGAACATCAGCCGCTCGCTGCGCAGAAAGTACGCAGCTCCCTGTGCGGGACCCGAGGATGTGCCCTTGGCGTCCTGTGGGGTGGCTGTTGTGCCTGCCAATGCCACCTCCATCAGCGTCCCCTGCGAAGCGGGCCCCTCTCCCATCTACGTCAAGGTCAAGAGTGCTGAACTTGGGGACTGTGGAGAGGGGCAGGTGAAGGGCAAGGATGGTTATTTGGTATAAGCACCAGCCATGCCACCCAGGTGGCAACTTTCCCCAGGTGGGCACTGCATCCCCTCCTAGACTGCTGTTTGGGGGTATCAGGGATTAGAGGGACTGGGGCTCTTTGCCTAAAGCTGGGGACATGTGATCCCATGATGCCCACCTCATTGTGCCTGCCCTCCATCTGACTGGCTGAAGCAATGGATGTAGCAATAAATAACAGCTTGTGCCTTCCCTGAAAAGCTAGGAGTTGTGTTTGGAGCAAAAGGCAAGAGAGATGGCCCTTGAACCTTCCCTCCATCCTGTGACCTTCATAGCTACAGAGGGAAAAGGAGAGGAAGAGAGAAAAGGAGGACAAAAAGAGGTTTAGTGTAAGAGAAGGAGCTGAGGCAGGAAGATCTTGTGTCCTCAGCTAAGGCAGAGGGCCCCAGTGTGGGGGTGGAGGCTTGGGATCAGGGTGGGTAAAGGACTGGATGTTTTGTGTCTGAGAGTTCTGAGCCAAAAGGCAGCAGTTTAAGCACAATAAAGAAGCTACAACAAGTTTCAGGACTGAGGTAGTCCTAGTTCCTAGAGGGAAACGGGGAGGGGGAGGCATTGCCCAGGGATGAACCTGAGGGCTTTGCCCATCTTCCCTCCTGCTTTGATGGCCACCATCACATCATTGAGTGCAACCTTTGGAATTTCCCTTTCCAGAAAATCAGAGGAATGGAGGGCAGGGTGGTGGTACAATTTACCTTCCCAAGTTTCACCTGATTATTCTCAACTTGCTTCTCCGGATCTCTTTGTTTCAGAAATGAATGGAGAGAGAAAGGGGAGGGGTGTGCCTAGCTCCAAAGAGCATCTGGGAACCAATAAAGGCACTGAGGTGCCCAGCAAGCTGGGCAGATCTTCCTGGGGGCATGCGACAATCAATAAAAATGACCTTTCTATGGATCAGTAGCAATGCTGGTTAAAAAAAAGAAAAAGGACATGATGAGATAGTTACTCTGTAGATATTATTTAGAGCTGAAAAGGAGGGATTTTAGAGATTATTTGGTCCAACGACCTCATTTAAAAAAAAGTCCCAAAACAAAAACTGAGGTCTATTGTGGGAGAATCAATTGGTGGTTACAAGCTAGTTAGGAGCAGAAATGGGGCTAGAACCCACTACTTCTTACTATAGACAGTGATAGAGATGCAGTTTGTACCTTTGTGAAGCAGAAGAGGTGAATGTGTCCTAGAGATCCCTCAGTTCAAGATATCTCTGTCTAGTTTTCAAAGTCCAGGCTGCTCCAGACCACTCCTGGCCCTGCCCCTTTTCTCCAGGTGTCTCAGAAAAGTCTGGCATTTCCTAATTCCACCCTGCTTCTACCTTTGGGCTACAAGTGACACCTCAGGTCTTCTTTGTGTGGTTCTCTAGTATCCTCATGAAGCCTGAGCAGAATTCCCCCAAAAGCCTAGTACTCTGGAGGCTGGTCTCAATTAAGTTTCCACCAAAAGGAGGGTGAAGGGGGTAGAAAGAGGAGGGAAGGTATCGTGTGTGTGTGTGTGTGTGTTGTGTGTGTGTGTGTGTGTGTGTGTGTGTGTGTGTTGTATGTATTGGGTGGTGGTGGTATGGATGGACAGATGGAAGGACAAGAGTAGCTGGGTAACCTTTATGTACACGGGTAGCAAATGGTGGGAAAAGTCTTGTATTTGGAGTCAGAGGACCTGAGTTTGAATCATGGCTCTGCCATCTGCATGACCTTGGGCAAATCATTCAACCTCTCTAGAGAGGGCCTGTTTTCTCATGTACAAAATGAGTTTGGTTGGCTTAGATAAACTCTGAAATCCTTCTTAGCTCTAAAGGTATTACCTTAAAGGTAGCATGGTATAGTTCCAGAGGTGAGGAATTAGCAGCCTTAAGACCACATGTGGCCTTCTAGGTCCTTAAGTGTGGCCTTTTGACTGAATCCAAAGTTTATAGGACAATTAAATTTGGATTCAGTCAAAAGGTCACATTTAAGGACCTAGAAGGCCACATGTGGCCTTAAGTCTGCAGGTTCCCCATCCCTGAAGCATATAGTAAGCTGGCTTCAAATTTAGAAAGTTATGAGTGACACCTACTGGCTGCGTGACCCCCTGGGCAAGTCACCTAATCTAACCTCTCTAGAAAACTGAACAAGACTGTCAGTTGCAGAGAAGGGCCAATCAGCATTGGTAGAGGGAGTCTCCTTTACCAATGAAATTAAAGATCTAGTCCCTATTCCTTACGATCCTGTGGAAGTTTCAAAAATTTTGAAACAGTAAATGGACTGGTTGGAAGCCCTTTCAGATAACTGAAAAAGTGGCCTAGTGCACCACCAGAGAGCAGAGCTATGTCTTCAGGTCAGCAGCTACCTGGGATGCAGCATGTGGGGGAAGGGAAGGAACAAGCAATACTTTTACGTATGACTTTGCAAATGCACAGGTTTTTAGTACTGGGTTAATCTGCCCTCAATGATCTTTAGGGATTCATTTGGTGACATCAAGTCAACTGTGTCAGAGGTAAGATGATGTCATAAACTGTGACACAGACTATAGACTAGATCAAGCATTGGACACAGAAAGCATGATTTGCAAATGCAGGGGGCTAGATCGCCTCATTTGGAAATGTTAGAGGACAGGAAAGGATCTTAGATGTAATTAGTCCAGTCCCCTCCTTTTACAGATGAGGAAACCGAGGACCAGGGAGGCATAGGTGATTTGCTTAAGGTCACAGAGCTAGTAAGTAGTTGAATTGGGATTTGAACCCAAGTCCTGAGGAAAGGAGAAGGTAACGAATGTGTTGGCCTGAGATATTGTTAACTTAGCAGTGTACTCCTGATTCCCAGGAGACAGACATCTGGGGCAGAGAATGGAGTCTTTGGAAGCTGGGGGAGGCCAGGGAACTGGCATACTTGGCCAGAGAAGATAAGGGTAAAGCATAGGAACAGAGGCTGAAGAAAGATGCTTGTCTGAAGAAGGGTGCACATCCTCCTTCCCCTAGGAGATGGGTCAGGGGAAGCTGAGAACTACAGCATCAAACAGAGACCTTCACACCCATCTAAAAGTGACTGGATTGGACTCACTCCTACCCTAACGTGGGCAGAAGTGACCCTGGAAAGCTCTGCCCAACTGGATGGGAGCATCTCCAATCACAGCCTCAAGGAGTGGTAAGCAGGAAGCTGGGGGCAGTTAGGAAGGAAGGCTGCTCATAAATGATCTCTCTTCAGTGACATCACCTTTTGGTTCTACTTCTTTCCCTCACCAGGCATAAAGGTTATAATACCAAGGAAAATATGATGACAGCAGCAGCAAGATAATTTTCAGTTAAATATCCAAGAAGGACTTCCCGTTAAAAGGTTAAGCAGATTGTGATGAAAAGATAACCTAAGGCAGCCCCCAGAAGGAAAACTTCCCCACCATTTCTAAGGCACTCTCACAAGGGAAGGAGAGGAGAATTTATTTTAAAAGTACCATTCCCTTACACCCATCCCACTGAAGTCCTGCCCAGTATCTCAGGCAGTATAGTCCACAAGTGGCCAGCTGCTTTCTGAAACACTATCTGCTGAAAGGTAACCAGAAAAGTCTAATTTTTTTTAAACTGTAGCTCACTTGAAACAGGCTTTCCCATAAACCAGATTTTTATAGTCCCATTGTGTTTACTGGTTTTCTTTTTTTTTTTTTTGCTTCTTGGTGAGGCAATTGGGGATAAGTGACTTGCCCGGAATCACACAGCTGTAAGTGTCAAGTGTCTGAGGCTGGATTTGAACTCAGGTCCTCTTAACTCCAAGGCCAGATCTCTATCCACTGTGCCACCTAGCTGCCCCCCAGTTCTGTTCTACTTCCTCATTTCACCCCTAGAAGTGATAAAGCTTTGTGTATTTTGGTCACTGAAGAAGCGAGATCCACTTCCCTCATACATAGGTCAAGATTGCTTCCTTTGCAGCCGCTTGAATCCCAACTCAATGCTTTCTGTGGATTCTACCTGAAGAATTTCCATGCAATAGCAACTTCCTTTCCTGAGCACCTAGCTCTGGGAAAACTGTTTAAGGGAGATGGCTTTGGTCTCTATTACCCAGTCCCTTCCCCTTTCCTGTATTCTTTTTTTTTTTCTTTCTGGCTTCATGGTCTAGTGAGATTGGAGTCAGAAAGCTGGGTTCAAACTCTGTCTCTGCTGCTTACTATCTGTGTGACCATGGGGCAGGTCATTTAACCTCTCTGGGCTCAGTTTCTTCATCCGTAAAATGAGGTGGTTGAACTAGGTGATCTTTAAGGTCCCTCCCAACTCTGAACCTTCAGTCCTAAATCAATTTCTTTAAATGACTCAAGTTCCTTCCCATCTCCACACAACCCTGAAATTGAGCCCTCAAGTCACTAGCACACTCGAATGCTAACAGAGCTCAATTCCACACTTCTAGGTCTCCATTTCTTCCCCTTAAAAGCGTGATTATAAACACAAGCACATCTACAACCCAATCACACTGGATTACTGTGGCTCTAGACAGACTGGAGTTATTCTTAATTCTATATAATTTAAGGAACAAAGTTTATTAAGTACCTACTATGTTCAGGCACTGTGCTAAGCTCTTTAAGAATATTATCTTATTTGATCGTCACAACAACTTTGGGAGATAGCTGCTATTATTGTCCCCATTTTATAGTTGAAGAAATGGAGGCAGGCAGATATTAAGAGACTTCCCAGGGTCATGCAGCTACTAACTATCAGAGGCTAGATTTGAACTCAGGTCTTCCTGATTCCAGGTCCAGAGCTCTATCCACTTCACCATTTAGCTGTCTCTTCCTTACAGGCTTTAGTTTCCAGATCTGTATAATTTTGGGGTTCAACTAATTAACCTTTACCATAAAGTCATTCTAGATTGCTAAGAATATGTAACAGAAACATAACCAAGGGAGTTTTTTGAGTTATGTGCTCCTGTAATATTTAAGAAACACACACACAAACGCACACACACACACACAACACATGCACACACCCGAACTGGAATAATCTGAGAGTAACTCTGACTGGAGCCAGGTACATGAATGAGATACCCTTTGACTATTTCCTCTAGGCCAATTTCAACAGCTCTACCTGGATACCTCCTAAATATGTAAGCCAGATGGGTCCCTTGGTTCTAAGGGAGCTGCATACAGACAGATTGGCAAGACTCTTCACCAGGGGTCAAAGGCACCCAGGGAAGGCAGGTGCCTCAGCAGAGAAGAGAGTGAGTCCTGGGCTTGAGTAGCCAGCATAAGGTATGAGTTTGGTCAAAGGCATAGAGAGGGCAATGAAGATGTGAGCAGAGAGCTCAGGCCCTGGTGACTCATCCCTCTGGGGTCATGAAGGGCCCAGGTTAAAGTCAGCAGCTGACTCTTGGATCCAGCTGAGTTTCTGTTTTGGGGGCTTCCTATTACTATCAGTATTACCCTTAGGCACAACAATTATTGGCAATATTAATAGTGGCATAGAGATTTCAGAGCCTCAGAAGGGAAGACCTCTTTGTCCTCTTCTGTTTCTGACAGTTTCTCCTCCGCCTCTTGCTTCTTGTCCCCTAAATACAGATATTCTCCAAAGTTTAGTTCTCAGTGCTAGTCTTTTTTTTTTTTTTTAAGGCAATTGGGGTTAAGTGACTTGCCCAGGATCACACAGCTAATAAGTATCAAGTGTTTGGTCTGAGGCCGATTTGAACTCGGGCCCTCCTGACTTCGGGCCAGTGCTCTATCCACTGCACTACCTAGCTGCCCCTGTGCTAGTCTTTTCTCTATTAATTCTCTATCAGAGATTCCAGTCACTCCCTTGACTTTAACTACCAGCTCCATTGCCTAGCGCACAGTAGGTGCTTTATAAATGCTTTTTGAATTGAATTGAGTTGAATCTCTCTACTCACAAATCTGTGTCTTTGACTTCCTAAAACCAGGTCTTATTTCTAACTTCCCGCCGGACATTTTGAGGAGATATAGAGGAGAGTCACAAAAGATGGGCAGACATGGGCTAGTTTTGACACGCAGGAGGGAATAAACAGATTACTGAGATCACAGATCCACTGGAGTGTTAGAGTAGAAGTGGCAAAGAGACAACTTTAGTCTTGATGTCAAGAAGAACTTCCTAACAATTAGAACTGTCCATAAGGAGAATGGGCTGCCACATGAGGTAGCAAGTTCCCCAAGATTCTGGATGGCTGTTTGTTGGCTATGCTTTAATGCATTCTCCTTTTGGGGTATAATCGTCTGCTGCGATCCCTTCTAACTCTAAATAGTCTGTGATTCTGTGATCACCAACCGAATGTCCCACTGGCCTTTCCTTCAGACTCATTGTGCCCAGAAGAGAGCTTGACTGTTCTCCATTCCTATATACCCAATGGTCTCCCTCCTCTAACTTCTGCATTTCTCTCACTGACTGGATCTTTGACTCACAGCCTGGAACTCTGCTCCTTCTTCTGCTCTTCCTACCTTCCATCCATCACTATCCTTTCAAGTCTTTTTCCACAGTCTCTTTCTTTCCATAGTCAGTCCTGATTTTCTGGATGACCTTTTCATTCTGCCAGGATTCCTGCCAGAACTTTGTCTCTTCCTCCTAGATTTTCAGCCTCTAGTCCTTTTCGTCGGTGACTTGAGCGAACACGATTTAACAGCCCATCTTCAGGAATTCCTCAGCTCACCCTGGCAGCTCTCTACAGGCAAACCCTGCTTGCCCCCTGTTCCTGCCCATACCCCACCCCCCGCCTCTCACTAAGCCTTTGTATAGCTTGTTCCTTTTGTCTGGGAAGTCTCCCTCCTCCTATCCTGACCCAATTTCACAGCTCCCTTCACACTTCCCTTCTACAGAAAAATCCGTTTCCCATATAGTTGATTCTTCATCATTCCTTCTAAGCTTTACCCCTGGATTCCCAAGAAAGACAGCCACAACATTTTTAATTGATTCATTTACCCTTGTCCTTTGTCTGTGGATTAGGGTTATCTAGGTATCCTCCATTGGACTAGGAATTCCTTTAGGGCAGGGACAATGTCTCTTCTTTCTTTTAGGTCTCACTCACCTTTACTGCCCAGGTAAGGGCCAGTGCCCTCAGGGAGTGCCCAAATATGTGTAAGAAATCGATCACCTTATCCTGTCTCAGGTAGTGAGAACACCACAGTTTTAGCAAATGGAGCTCAGGCAGGAAATATTTCCCCTCTTCCACTGTACCTCCATTCTAGCTGCATTCAGGAATCCCTTCTCTGTCTTTACTTGACTTGAATTGGTGATTACTGCAAAGCTGTATCCATCTACTCTCTACGACTTTAAGGGTGTTAAAATTTCCCCAGATCCTTTTGGCTTGAGAGCCAGTGTGTTATGGGGGAAAGTTGGTTGGACTTGGAGTTTGTAGGAACATAAGATTCAGATCTGGAAGAGAACTTAAAGATCAAGCCCAACCACTGACCATCCCCTCATCATTTTTCAGGTGGGGAAACTGTGCCCCAGAGAGGTTTGGTGATTTGACCAGGAACACCCAGGTACTAGTATTGGGATCTAAAGCCTGGTATGATGGCTCCAAACACAGTGTTCAAGAGGCCTAAATTTGAATCCTGACTCTGATACCAGCTATCATAATAGCTGTGTGACTTAAAGCCAGTCACATCTACGAACTTCAATTTATTCATCTATAAAATGGGGGTAATATTGTAATGAAAGCATTTTGTAAACTCTTAAATATTCTCAACTTTTTGCCATCGGAAAATTTGGTAAGATAGATAGAGCGTTTATTAAAGCATTTACTATATGCCAGCACTGTGTAAAGCCCTAAGGATACAAATATAGACAAAAAACAAAAACAAAATATGAAAACAAAACAAAAAAAAACCAAACCCAAGTCTCTACCCTTAAGGAGCTTACATTCTTACAGCACATGACAGGGAGGTATAAAGGGATGAGAAAAAGGTATCCACAAAGTGGCAAGGTAAAAGAGTCAGAAGCAGGACTGAGAGAGGAGTGAACGTAGATGGCCTGGGCACATCATGAAATAGTGATCCTAGGTAGGAAATCACCAGATTAGAAGAAAGGGCTGCAGAGGCAGAGGCATTTCCCGGGTGAGAAAGCTGCTAACTAGGAGGTAGGGTGTCAGGACTGAAGCTTGGGAGAAAAGGGACAGGGATATTGTCTGTGCTATCATTCAAGTCACTGGTTAAAAAAAAGGGTTAAATAGCATTAATCCCTGGGACACTCCATTAGAGTTCCTACAAAATTGAAATCAGACTACTAATGACTACTGTTTGGGTCGGGTGATTCAACCTGTTTTGAATCCACCTACTGGATTATGCTATTGGTGAAGCTCACATAGCTCCATATTGTCCACAAGTATAGAATGAGGGTCTTTGTCAAATGATTTGCTAAAATCTTAGTAAAGATTTCATAAACTATATTTACAAAATGGTAAATTATATTTACCAAATGCTTTTGATCAAAACCTTATCCAAAAATAAAAGAAATTAAATATAAGGTGTCATGTGCGTGAATGCGATGAGTTTATTTGTTTATTTATTTATTTTTAAGAAAACCCCACTTATCCAAGTTATCAGAGAAAGCATTCACAGGAATATACATACCAGACAATATAGGGTAAATGAGCTCTCCCACTGAGAGTGAGATAACTCAACTCAACCAAGAGAGTTTCAGACCTCACCCACGAAGAAATTCCCCAGAATCTTCAGTTTAGCAAGCTAGGGATTGGGACATGATAGAGATTGCCAGCTCTTCTTCATGTTGGCTTCTTCCCAGAGTCTTTCTCTCCTTTCAGGAGCTTGAAGAGAGGTTGGAATGACACATCTTACCTCTCAAAGATGGAATCCCGAGGAGCCTAGGATCTCTTCCTCTCTCTGTCACCAACTCTACTCACCCTAATGGTAAAGGGTCATTGAGTAACCAATCTCCACCAGCAAGTAGAGAGTCCTATACAATTGGCCCTTTGATGCAAGGGTTATAAAAGTTAGTCTGGCACGAATTCTATTTGTTGAAGCCAAGCTGGCACTTTGTGATCACAGCTTCCTTTTTTAGATTTTTCACTAACCATCCCTTTAATAATATGCTTTAAAACTTCAGTGGTGCAAGTCAAACTATTTGAATGAATGGATGGGTGAACAAAACAAAATTATTAATCACTTATTACATACCAAGCAAATATTGTGCTGGGAATAGAAATACAAGAGTAAAGACAGTCTCTGACTTCAAGAATCTTGCTATTTTAGTTTGATTTGGGAAGTTACAAGGATGGTGAGTGGAGCCCTAGGGGAATAAAATGATACATTCTTTTCAGTAACTTTGGCAGTACTGATATGATTATGGTTCTAGAACAGGAAATGGGGCAGAGGGGAAAGGAAGGAGGAGGGGAAAAACAATGTAGAAGAGATAGCCAGGGAATAAAGTTAGACATGGTTAAAGATAACTTTGCTTGATATAATGGACCACGCAAGGCCCTCACCAATCAGGTCAGCTGGCCAGGAACTTGCAGACTCTCTTTTCCTCTCTTTTTTGTTATTATTCTTTCATCCACACAGAGTACCAGTCCTTTTCTTTCTTTGATCCTCTTCTTTCCCCCAGCAGAACTCAAAAATACTTTGTTGTTAACGAGAAATTCTGATGTTCTAAGCTCTCTTTTCCTCCAGCTCATTCTGAGCTTTAGTGATCCTAATTCTATTCTTGCAGTGCTGTGGGCCTGGAGTCAGGAAGACCTGAGTTCAAATCCAGCTTCAGGCACTTAATTAGCTGTATGTCTCTGGATAAGTTACTTAATTGCTGTCTGCCTCAGTTTCCTCATCTGTAAAATGGGGATAAAAATAGCACCTACCTCACAGGATTGTTCTAAGAATTAAATGAGATAATATTTGTAAAAATACTTAGCACAGTGCCTGGCTTATAGTAGGCACTTAATAAATCTTTCCTTCCTTCCTTCCTTCCTTCCTTCCTGGACTATGCCACATTTTTGAATTCATCTTAGTGTATTTCCTTTCATCTTGTGTGCAGGGCTTTTAAAAATCTGGGCTGGTTGCTAAATTTCTTGTGTATTCATATCTATCTCTTTAGAGAACATCTCCTGTTTTCTCCTCATCAGCATTGTTTGTTTTGTGTCTTTATAATTTCCTTCTTTAGTATTTTCCATCCCCTTTAGATTGTCTTTCCTTATAGAATTTCAGTCCACAAAGTTCTCCCTTTCCAATCTCTGAGATCTTTGAAATCTGCTTTCCCAAATCTAGAGTGCGTGTCATACTCTGACCATATTTCTTTTCCTCTACCACAAACCATAAGAGGGAGGAATCATTTTCTCGTAAGGAATCCACGATTTCTGTCCAAGCAACAATATCCTCTCTGTTGTTGAGAATCTGATCCAGAACAGAAGTTGCCTCTGTCAATTCCTCTACTTTTTGGACACTCAGAACGAAGAATTATCAAGTTACAGAGAATGGGATCATAGGCCTAAAATATCTCTAATCTAACCAAAGAGATTGACCTCATTTCCTGGACTAACAGGGCCAGGCTTGGGTCTACTTCATATCTGGGCTTAGCCAGGTGCTATGCTATTTTTGGAGTAAAATCACAGATATTTAGAAGTAGAAGGGACATTAAAGGTGATCTAGTCCAACTCATTTTATTTTGTACATGAAGAAACTGAGGCCTAGAGAAGTTGTATGTCATAAGTAGAAGAGCTGGGATTTGAACCTAGGTCCTTTAATTCCAAAGCCATTGCTGGTTTCAATTGCAGCACTGCTCTCTAGCCTGCCTGCCTTTCCCCGATAGATTCATCTAAACAATTTCTTGCTTCTGAATTCTAAAACTCTGATGAAAGTAACACACATGGGTTTATGAGTTAGTATGCCTGGGGGGAATCTTTTTATTCCACTGCTAATTAATAGTTCTACTGCTAATTAATAATAATAATAGTTAACCTTTATATAGCGCTTTAAAATTTCCAAAGTGCTTTATGTATATTATCTCCTTTGATCTCACAAAACCCCTGTGAGGTAGGTGCTATTATTATCCCCATTTTACAGATGGGAAAACAGAGTCTGGGAGAAATTAAGCTACTTGTTTAGAGTCCCATGGTTAGTAATTGCTAAAGGCAAAATTTGAACTCAGGGCTACCCTGATGCAAACCTAGAGCTTTATCCACTATGCCATCTAGAAACCTCAGGCAGCTTC